>NW_027078010.1:0-224000 GCF_963930625.1 Muntiacus reevesi
AAGTCTTTAATGAAGCACAGATATTGTCATTAGATTGCTTTGGTCATATCCGTCTTATCCACATTTATTTTTAAAAGTCGCATAGTGTGGCCTCAAATACTTGAAGACACGACAAAAGGTTTCTTTGGTCTCCATTCTAAACTGGATCGTGAGAAGGCAGTGGATCAGCATAATGCAGGAGCTCAAGATATTTTTGGCAAAAACTTGACTAGTCTGTTTAATGATATGGAAGAATGAGTTAAGGGTGGCAGCATGAAGCAGAAGGCCATGCTAGAAGTACACAAGACCTTGTTTGGTAAGTCCAAACATGATTTTTCTTTCAATTGAAGGATAGTTGCTTTACAGAATTTTGTTGCCAAACATCAGCATGAATGAGCCACAGGTATACATAGGTTTCCTCCCTCCTGAATCTCTCTCCCATTTCCCTCCCCACTCCACCCCTAGCTTGTTGCAGAGCCCCTGTTTGAGTCCCCTGAGTCATACAGCAAATTTCATTGGCATCTGTTTTTACGTATGATAATATAATTTCATGTTACTCTGCATTCATCTCACCCTCTCCTTCCTCCCCCCTGCCCATGTCCATAAGTCTGTTCTCTACATCTGTGACTCCTTGGCTGCCCTGCAAATAATTTCATTAGTACCACGTTTAGTTCAAGCATTTTTTTTCCCCCCAAGCATTTCTTATTTCTTATTCCCGTCTTACTGTCTTTAGTGTGAGACTGATTTCGAAACTGATATGAAAGTATTATTCTCACCATGGAAAATTTGGAAGATGCAAACATGAAAAATTTAAAAAGTCACGCAGAGGCTAGTCACTCTAAGCTAACCCCTGAAACATTTATTGACTGATTTCTAGTTTCTCTTCTTTAACCTTTTTTATCTACAATAATCCTGTGTATTCCTTTTAGTTAGGGATTCATTTTTAGACTATCCTGACTCTTCAACTAAGTTCCAGTTTTGGGTCTCATACAGTGAGACATGTGCCAAATGCTTCCTGAATACTATAGAACATATTTTATGTTTAAAATACTTCCATGCTTATGTAGTGAGTCAATGATTTTAATTTGATTTGTTACACATTTCAATGTAAAATCAATGTGTGAACTAACATATTCACGATTTGGAAAAGGTGGCTTATTTTGTCGTGTGCTAGAACTCCTCACCCGACCAAAGGTCATGGAGAAGTCTATTGTTTTTCTAAAATGGTTATAGTGTTGTTTTCTTTCTTTTTTTTTTTTTTTTGTAATTGAATTAGGGTGTGAGTTGCAAAGTTTGTGTTTCGGTTCATTTCATTCCATCTGTTTGGGTTTCTTTCTCTCTCCTGAGTCAGACACTAATTTCCCATTGGTTGTCCAGTTACGAAGGTTGGTGTCCATGCATCCGTGCTGGTCTCTGCATTCATGTCCGGGTGTCCTGTGAAACACCAAGCTTAATTTATTTGGAAATGACCTAGCTGTTCAATACACTGTCATCACTCAGTTGAGCACAAGGATAGAAATTCAGGTGACCACACTCCGGAGAAGCTAGACCACACTCTGACCACACTCAGAGCGCCCGGGCGTGGCGTGCGTGCAGGGGGTTGGGAGAACGGGGGCGGGGTGCGGAGCGAGGAGATCTCAGGTGCCCTCGCACCCTGGGCCTCTCCAGGCCCGCCCCTACTCAGCGGCTTCCCCCTGCCCCCATCGCATTCGCTGCTCAGGGCCGGGTGGCCTCTGCAGCTGCCCGGCATCCTGCCCGAGTCCCCCCCTGCCCACAAACTGTCTTCGAGTCTCTCTCTGAAACCTCGTCTCTTTCTGCCTCTGTCTCACCTGGCGTGGGTGCGTGCGAGTGCCTGTCCGTGTGCCTGGCTTTCGCTCCTCTGCTCTCTCAGGAAAGACTTTTGCTGGGCCGGCAGAGTGGGGGCAGGGCGGGTCTCGGTAGGGCGAAAAGGCGGGGCTGAGGCGCTCCAGGGGGTTTGCGCAGCCGGCAGGATGTGCGCCTGGGGCCCCGGCTGGGCTGCCTCTAAGCCCGCAGGAGGCTCCGGGGACCGCGGCCCCGGGCCGAAGCCCCGCTCGTCCGGAGCCACGTCACCCTGAGCAGCGAACGGGATGGTGGGGGGCAGGGAGTGAGGGGTCACCGAGACGTCCTCGCTGCTCTACCCACCCCACCTCCCCCCACACCAGGTCCCGCAGGCACGCCAGGCCCCGGCCGGGCCAGACGGGTGCTGGCCGGGGCTGGCGGTGTGCGGGGCCGTGGCGCCCTCCGCTGGCCCCCGAGCTACCGGCCCTGGTTGGTCGGAGTCCAGTCGCGGGTCGTGCGGCTCAAGTGCAGCGCGTGCCAGCTCGAGAGCTGTGGCCCCAGGCCCGAAGGGCAGGTCAGAACGCAAGGGAGGCGCAACGCGGAGCTCTTGGGGCACCTGACAGCCGCCTCGGTCTAAGGCCATAGCACCCTGAATGAGCCCTATCTCCTCTGATCTGGGAAATTGAGTAGGGCCGGGCCTGGTCAGTACTTTCATGGGATACCGCCTAGTAGTTAGGCGGTTTTGTGATTTTTCTGAATGCCTACTTCACAAAGTTAGTATTGGATGACTGCACACAGGAAAACGAATAATGTTTTCGTACATAATCTTAAGAATCCAGCAGCTGGTCATTCTTTTTTCTGTCCTAACACAGCTAACTGGAAGTCACTTGCTGTAAGTTCTACTGACTTAAGACCCTCATCCCTAACGGAAGGTGTATAGGAAAACCCATAATATATCTAAGTAAACATGAAAGATAGAACGATGAGAAAAAAAAAATTCTCAGTGACATCTTAGTTGGTATATGAAACACGATGATTATGAAAGCACAACCCATAATCAAGTCCAGGCCATGGAAGCCTGTGACTTTCACTGAGTGTTGACTTCCCTTTCAGCTGAGGTTGTAAAAAGTGCTTTGTAAAATCCTGAGGTTTGAAACACTTGTAACCTCCTGAGGAGACTGCAATCAGAAGGCTTTCTATAATATCCTGACGCTGTGGTGAGCTCAAGCAAAACATTCTGCAGAGGTCGGACGACAGACATGTTTGGATGTGGGGATGACTTCTACTGCACTTAGGGAGAAAGGGCATGTACAAGTGGAGAAGCAAAACCTCAGTGACGGAATCTTTAAAGACTCCATACATGGAGAAGGAAATGGCAAACCACTTCAGTATTCTTGCCTGGAAAAATCCATGGACAGAGGAGTCTGGCGGGCTGAAGTCCACGGGATTCCATGACTGATCGTGTGTGCACGAGGGTGGAGGGAGACGGGTTGGTAACAAGAAACTGGTAGAACTAATAAATAAAACAACAACAACAACAACAACAAAAATAAAGACTCGATAAAAATGACAATGACTGGTAGGAATAAACCTTCAGAAGTGCCTTCTCAGACCTCCCGTCTGAAGCACAAGCGTAATAAAGACATTGAGTTTTCATGGTCTCAGACAAAATTAGACTGGCTTATGACAATGGGCAGAGAGGCTCCTCTAAGACATCGGGGCTGGGCTTTACTGGAGGATGCACATCGATTGAGTGCATGGCTATGTGTTATGGAAATATGTCTTACTGGCAGGGCGAAGGCATCGTCTTGAAGAACACAGCAAATAACACTACAAATTCAAGGAACTTGGCTACAATGACAATAGCTGATTTCTTGTTGGCTACTGCTTGGCAGAGCTGGGTTCACCTCTCCCATTAAGTACCTCAGTGGCCAGCTGTGAATGTAACCATTAGTTTCTCACTTAGAAACCGAACCTAATACTTGCCATGTGCACTAGTGCAAGAACAGTGCAATACCCAACAGGTAAAGGAATATGACAAGTGCCCACCAAGTCAAACAAAAGAGGAGGAGATAGGGAATCTATCTGAAAAACAATTTAGAATAATGATAATAAAAATGATCCAAATCTTGAAAACAAAATGGAGTTACAGATAAATAGCCTGGAGACAAAGATTGAAAAGATGCAGGAAATGCTTAACAAAGACCTAGAAGAAATAAAAGAGAGTCAATTAAAAATGAATAATGCAATGAATGAGATCAAAAACACTTTGGAGCGAACCAAGAGTAGAATAACGGAGACAGAAGATAGGATAAGTGAGGTAGACAATAGAATAGTGGAAATAAATGAAGCAGAGAGGAAAAAAGAAAAAATGATCAAAAGAAATGAGGACAACCTCAGGGACCTCTGGGACAATGTGAAACGCCCCAACATTCGAATCATAGGAGTCCCAGAAGAAGAAGACAAAAAGAAAGGCCATGAGAAAATACTCGAGGAGATAATAGCTGAAAACTTCCCTAAAATGGGGAAGGAAATAGCCACCCAAGTCCAAGAAACCCAGAGAGTGCCAAACAGGATAAACCCAAGGTGAAACACTCCAAGACACATATTAATCAAATTAACAAAGATCAAACACAAAGAACAAATACTAAAAGCAGCAAGGGAGAAACAACAAATAACACACAAAGGAATTCCCATAAGGATAACAGCTGATCTACCAATAGAAACCTTCCAGGCCAGAAGGGAATGGCAGGACATAATGAAAGTAATGAAAGAAAATAATCTACAACCTAGATTACTGTACCCAGCAAGGATCTCATTCAGATATGAAGGAGAAATCAAAAGCTTTACAGACAAGCAAAAGCTGAGAGAATTCAGCACCACCAAACCAGCTCTTCAACAAATGCTAAAGGACCTTCTCTAGACAGGAAATGCAGAAATGTTGTATAAACATGAACCCAAAACAACAAAGTAAATGGCAAGGGGACCACACCTATCAATAATTACCTTAAATGTAAATGGGTTGAATGCCCCAACCAAAAGACAAAGATTGGCTGAATGGATACAAAAACAAGACCCTTATATATGCTGTCTACAAGAGACCCACCTCAAAACCAGAGACACATACAGACTAAAAGTGAAGGGCTGGAAAAAAATATTTCACTCAAATGGAGACCAAAAGAAAGCAGGAGTCACAATACTCATATCAGATAAAATAGACTTTCAAATAAAGGATGTGAAAAGAGACAAAGAAGGACACTACATAATGATCAAAGGATCAATCCAAGAAGAAGATATAACAATTATAAATATATATGCACCCAACATAGGAGCACCGCAATATGTACGGCAAACGCTAATGAGTATGAAAGAGGAAATGAATAGTAACACAATAATAGTGGGAGACTTTAATACCCCACTCACAACTATGGATAGATCAACTAAACAGAAAATCAAAAAGGAAACACAAACCTTAAATGATACAATGGACCAGCTAGACCTAATTGATATCTATAGGACATTTCACCCCCAAACAATCAATTTCACCTTTTTCTCAAGTCCACACGGAACATTCTCCAGAATAGATCACATCCTGGGCCATAAATCTGGTCTTGGAAAATTCAGAAAAATTGAAATCATCCCAGTCATCTTTTCTGACCACAGTGCAGTAAGATTAGATCTCAATTACAGGAAAAAAATTGTTAAAAATTCAAACATATGGAGGCTAAATAACACGCTTCTGAATAACCAAAAAATCATAGAAGAAATCAAAAAAGAAATCAAAATATGTATAGAAATGAATGAAAATGAAAACACAACAACCCAAAACCTATGGGACACTGTAAAAGCAGTGCTAAGGGGAAGGTTCATAGCATTACAGGCTTACATCAAGAAACAAGAAAAAAGCCAAATAAATAACCTAACTCTACACCTAAAGCAATTAGAGAAGGAAGAAATGAAAAACCCCAGGGTTAGCAGAAGAAAAGAAATCTTAAAAATTAGGGCAGAAATAAATGCAAAAGAAACTAAAGAGACCATAGCAAAAATCAACAAAGCTAAAAGCTGGTTTTTTGAAAAAATAAACAAAATTGACAAACCATTAGCAAGACTCATTAAGAAACAAAGAGAGAAGAACCAAATTAACAAAATAAGAAATGAAAAGGGTGAGATCACAACAGACAACACTGAAATACAAAGGATCATAAGAGACTACTACCAGCAGCTCTATGCCAATAAAATTGACAACTTGGATGAAATGGACAAATTTTAGAAAAGTATAACTTTCCAAAACTGAACCAGGAAGAAATAGAAGATCTTAACAGACCCATCACAAGCAAGGAAATCGAAACTGTAATCAAAAATCTTCCAGGAAACAAAAGCCCAGTACCAGATGGCTTCACAGCTGAATTCTACCAAAAATTTAGAGAAGAGCTAACACCTATCTTACTCAAACTCTTCCAGAAACTTGCAGAAGAAGGTAAACTTCCAAACTCATTCTATGAGGCCACCATCACCCTAATTCCAAAACCACACAAAGATGCCACATAAAAAGAAAACTACAGGCCAATATCACTGATGAACATAGATGCAAAAGTCCTTAGCAAAATTCTAGCAAAAAGAATCCAACAACATATTAGAAAAATCATACACCATGACCAAGTGGGCTTTATCCCAGGAATGCAAGGATTCTTCAATATCTGCAAATCAATCAATGTAATACACCACATTAACAAATTGAAAGATAAAAACCATATGATTATCTCAATAGATGCAGAGAAAGCCTTTGACAAAATTCAACACTCATTTATGATTAAAACTCTCCAGAAAGCAGGAATAGAGGGAACATACCTCAACATAATAAAAGCTATATATGACAAACCCACAGCAAGCATCACCCTCAATGGTGAAAAATTGAAAGCATTTCCCCTGAAATCAGGAACAAGACAAGGGTGCCCACTCTCACCACTATTATTCAACATAGTCTTGGAAGTTTTGGCCACAGCAATCAGAGCAGAAAAAGAAGTAAAAGGAATCCAGATAGGAAAAGAAGAAGTGAAACTCTCGTTGTTTGCAGTTGACATGATCCTCTACATAGAAAACCCTAAATACTCTTCCAGAAAATTACTAGAGCTAACCAATGAATATAGTAAAGTTGCAGGATATAAAATTAACACACAGAAATCCCTTGCATTCCTATATACTAACAATGAAAAAACAGAAAGAGACATTAAGGAAACAATACCATTCTCCATTGCAACAAAAAGAATAAAATACTTAGGAGTATATCTACCTAAAGAAACAAAAGACCTGTACATAGAAAACTATAAAACACTGATGAAAGAAATCAGAGAGGACACAAACAGATGGAGAAACATACCGTGTTCATGGATTGGAAGAATCAATATTGTCAAAATGGCTATTCTACCCAAAGCAATCTATAGATTCAATGCAATCCCTATCAAACTACCAACAGTATTTTTCACAGAACTAGAACAAATAATTTCACAATTTGTATGGAAATACAGAAAACCACGAATAGCCAAAGTAATCTTGAGAAAGAAGAATGGAACTGGAGGAATCAACCTGTCTGACTTCAGTCTCTACTACAAAGCCACAGTCATCAAGACAGTATGGTACTGGCACAAAGACAGAAATATAGATCAATGGAACAGAATAGAAAGCCTAGAGATAAATCCACGAACCTATGAACACCTTATCTTTGACAAAGGAGGCAAGGATATACAATGGAAAAAAGACAACCGCTTTAACAAGTGGTGCTGGGAAAACTGGTCAACCACCTGTAAAAGAATGAAACTAGAACACTTTCTAACACCACACACAAAAATAAACTCAAAATGGATTAAAGATCTAAATGTAAGACCAGAAACTATAAAACTCCTAGAGGAGAACTTAGGCAAAACACTCTCCGACATGAATCACAGCAGGGTCCTCTATGACCCACCTCCCAGAATATTGGAAATAAAAGCAAAAATAAACAAATGGGACCTAATGAAACTTAAAAGCTTCTGCACTACAAAGGAAAGTATAAGTAAGGTGAAAAGACAGCCCTCAGATTGGGAGAAAATAATAGCAAATGAAGAAACAGACAAAGGATTAATCTCAAAAATATACAAGAAACTCCTGAAGCTCAATTCCAGAAAAATAAATGACCCAATCAAAAAATGGGCCAAAGAACTAAACAGACATTTCTCCAAAGAAGACATACAGATGGCTAACAAACACATGAAAAGATGCTCAACATCACTCAGTATTAGAGAAATGCAAATCAAAACCACAATGAGGTACCATTACACGCCAGTCAGGATGGCTGCTATCCAAAAGTCTACAAGCAATAAATGCTGGAGTGGGTGTGGAGAAAAGGGAACCCTCTTACACTGTTGGTGGGAATGCAAACTAGTACAGCCACTATGGAAAACAGTGTGGAGATTTCTTAAAAAACTGGAAATAGAACTGCCATTTGACCCAGCAATCCCACTTCTGGGCATACACACCACGGAAACCAGATCTGAAAGAGACACGTGCACCCCATTGTTCATCGCAGCACGGTTTATAATAGCCAGGACATGGAAGCAGCCTAGATGCCCATCAGCAGATGAATGGATAAGGAAGCTGTGGTACATATACACCATGGAATATTACTCAGCCATTAAAAAGAATTCATTTGAATCAGTTCTAATGAGATGGATGAAACTGGAGCCCATTATTCAGAGTGAAGTAAGCCAGAAAAATAAAGAACATTACAGCATACTAACACATATATATGGAATTTAGAAAGATGGTAATGATAACCCTATATGCAAAACAGAAAAAGAGACACAGAAGTACAGAACAGACTTTTGGACTCTGTGGGAGAAGGTGAGGGTGGGATGTTTCAAAAGAACAGCATGTATTTTATCTATGGTGAAAGAGATCACTAGCCCAGGTGAGATGCATGAGACGAGTGCTCGGGCCTGGTGCACTGGGAGGACCCAGAGGAGTCGGGTGGAGAGGGAGGTGGGAGGGGGGATCGGGATGGGGAATACGTGTAACTCTATGGCTGATTCGTGTCAATGTATGACAAAACCCACTGAAATGTTGTGAAGTAATTGGCCTCCAACTAATAAAATAAAATTTAAAAACAACACAAAAAACTGAGCTATCCTAAAAATTAAAAAAAAAAAAGCTACCTCTTCTATGCAACATCTGTGTGTCTTCTGTCTGTCTTCTTCCTCGCTGACGCCACTCATCCCTTGGGTATTCCTGGTCCTGCTGGGGCTGGACCTCGGCAAATTTGCTCAATGCTTTGGATCCTAGTGGAAAAACATGCTGTTAATCCTACTTTTGCGAGGATTAAAACCATCGTAAAAACTGGAATTTGTTTAAATATTTTTGGTTTAAATATATCTTGTGTATATAATTACCCAGATTACTGTTGGGTATTAGATTGCTATGTTACAATATGTATGGCATACATGAGTTCCACTGTTATTGATATGATGTGTGGTGGAGAGGTATTTGGTGGTGCAAGTGATTTAAATGATGTGTTCACAGTGTTTATATTCCTGTTATGTGGTTAATGGGTCTTGGATTCACGTTTGAAATATGACTCCCTTGTCTTTTGTGATGCATGAGAAGTGCTGAAATTGAAGATGATGCAGGTTAAGTCTAGGGTTGAGGGTGTGAGTAGGGTGGGGGGGAGGGTGTGGGTTAGGTTAAGGGTGTGGATTAGGGTGTGGGTTACATTGTGGCTTAGGGGTTAGAAGTTAGGGGTGTGGGTGAGGGTGAGGGCTGAGGGGTGAAGGTGTCAGGTTAGGGTTGGGATGATGCGTTAGGGTTAGTGTGTCAGGTTAGGGTTAGGGGGTCGGGTTGGTGTTAGGTTCTGGGATAGGGTTACGGTGTTGGTTAGGGTTAGGGTGTCGTGTTGGGGTTAGGGTTAGGGCAAGGGCGAGGGCAATTTCGCCTGGGACCTTATGGAGGGGCCTCACAGTCAAAGGTAAAGGCAAAGTCACATCCACACTTCTGTTCCATCCCCTTTGCTCTATAGTAGAGCTCTAGTAAGCCTAGGCCTGGTAGGAAAACTCTTGGCTCCTGTGGGGACACATCCTGTGTGTGAATCTGCATACCAGACCTAGGGGCCACAGGGCGCCTGTTTTCTTCTGGGAGAGGGGACCCTGAAGCGGTGTTGCCTGGCAACAGCTTGAAAATCCATTAAATTGCACTTTACGTACCTCTGACAAAGCTAGATTTGCTCCACCTTTTCGCCATTTGGAAGCAAACCTTCCATACCCTCTCCCCAAGTAGGCAATGGGCCTACTTTGAGTAGAAAGTCCCCTTGAGGAGCTGAGCCCAGGAAGGCACCCAGTCATGTCAAACACACTCCAGCTGCTTACTTCCTCATGGGCAGTATCACTATCAGCTAGGAATGTCTTTGCAAGAATTGAAAAGGGAAGGGGAGATACATGGCCCTGCCTCTGAAATTTCAGTCCTCTGAGCAGAACTGGAATTCAATTGTATCAGCGAAACTGTGCCTTCCAAAGAGGCTTGCAAACACACCCCGAGTGGCTGCCTCTTCTTCCCTGAAGAAGGCTCCCTTTCCCTGCATCCTGCGGACTCCCTGTCCCAGCCTCCTGGAAAAGCGCTTCTTGGAGTTCCTTCTTGGAGTTCCTTTCTTAGTTGCAGTTATCCCTCAACTTGGGGCCATAGGGAGTAGCCCCACACTCACAGGGGAAGGCAGACCCACCTCCACACATCTCTTCCATCCCCTTTGCTCTGTAGGACAATTCTAGTGAGCCTAGGTCTGTCAGAAAATTCTTGGCTTTGACGGGAACACACCCTGTGTGTGAACCTGCATACCCGACCTAGGGGCCACAGGGCGCCTGTTTTGCTCGAGTGGGCCTTGAAGCAGTACAGCCTAGTGAGAGCTTGAAAATCCATCCAATTGCTCCTTTCTTACCTCTGACACCTAGCTTTGTTCCACCCTTTGGCAGTGTGGAGGGAAGAGGGCCCAACCCCGTCCTCAAGCGGACATGGGGCCTACTTTGAGAGGAAAGGCCCCCTTGAGGAGCTGAGCCCATCAAGGCACCCAGTCATGTCAAATATACTCCCACTGCTTGCTTCTTCATGGGTAGTACCACTATCAGCTTGGAATGTCTTTGCAAGGATCACAAAGGGAAGGGGAGATACACGACCCTGCCTCTGGAACTTCGGTCCTCTGAGCAGACCTGAGTGTTCTAGGGAGCCTAGGACTGTCAGGAAAATTCTTGGCTCCTACGGGGACACACCCCATATGTGAACCTGCATACCGGACCTCGGGGTCACAGTGTGCCTGCTTCTCTCGGTGTGCCTAAAGCGGTGCAGCCTAGCAACAGCTATTGAGCCTAGGTCTGTCTGGAACATTTTGGATCCTGTGGGGAAAACACCCTGTGCACACCCCTAGATACCGGGCCTAGGGGCCAAAATTCTCACATGTCTCCTGGGGAACCCTAACACAGTGTGACCTAGCAACTGCTTGAAAATCCATCCCATTGCTGTTTTCCTCCTTCTGATACAGCTAGCATTGCTCCTTGCTTTGGGATATCTCAAGCAAGGGGCGAGTCCATAACTGCTCTCCTGGGGCCCAATGGATGTGCAAGGTGCCCTCAACCAGGTGACCCCAGCATGCCACCTGGCCCCCTCAGACACACTCCCGCAGCCTTCTTCCTCATGGGAAGCACCTCTCTGACCCAGGAATGTGTTTGCAAGGCTCGGAATGTGCAGGGAGACACATGGCCCTGACTCTGGAATTGAGGTCCTTGGGGCAGGCCTGCAGGTCTGACATCTGAGAAGCAAAACACTTGCTGCAAATAGAGGCCTGAAAACACACTCTGTGTATGACTTTCCTTCCTCCAAGGAAGATAGCTTTCCCAGTCTCCTGCATGCTGAGTGTCACACAGCTGGAATGTGCTTGCGTGGAGGTCATGATTCAGTGGCAATGGCCCCTGAGGCCCTGTGCCCAGGTAGGGCGCCCACACTCACAGGCAAATCAAAGCAACTTCCAAATGAGTCAGCTCTTCACATCTAGTGGCCAAAGTATTGGAGTTTCAGGTTCAATATTAGTCTTTCCAATGTATATTCAGACCTGATTTCCTTTAGGATGGAGTGGTTGGGTCCTCTTATAGTCTAAGCAAACTTCAAGCATCTTCTTCAGCACCACAGTGCAAAAGCATCAAATCTTTGGCTGTCAACTTTCTTTATAGTCCATCTTTCACATCAATACATGACATGGAAAAACCTTAGCCTTGACTAGACGGATCTTTGTTGGCAAAGCAATGTCTCAGCTTTTTAATATGCTGTCTAGTTTGGTTATCACTTTCCTTCCAAGTCGTAAGCATCTTTTAATTTCATGGCTGCAGTCACCATCTGCAATGATTTCCGAGCCCCGAAAAATAAAATCTCCCACTGTTTCCACTGTTTTCTCATCTATTTGCCAAGAAGTGATGAGACTGGATGCAATGATCTTAGTTGTCTGAACGCTGAGCATTAAGCTACCTATTTCACTCTCCTCTTTCTCTTTCATCAAGAGGCTCTTTAGTTCTTCACTTTCTGCCATCAGGGTGGTGTCATCTGCATATCTGAGGTTATTGATATTTCTCCCAGCAATCTTGATTCCAGTTTGTGCTTCATCCAGTGCAGCATTTCTCACGATGCCCTATATATAAGCAGGTATAAGTTAAATAAGCAGGGTGCCAATATACAGCCTTGACATATTCCTTTTCCTATTTAGAACCAGTCTGTTGGTCCAGGTCCAGTTCTGTTTCTTCCTGACCTGCATATAGGTCTTTCAAGAGGCAGGTCAGGTGATCTGGTATTCTTATCTCTTTCAGAATTTTCCCCAGTTTATTGTGATACACACAGTCAAAGGCTTTGGCATAGTCAACAAAGCAGAAATAAGTGTTTTTCTGGAACTCTCTTGCTTTTTCAATTATCCAGTGGATTTTGGCAATTTGATCTCTGGTTCCTCTGCCTTTTCTAAATCCATCTTGAACATTTGGAATTTCACGGTTGACATATTGCTGAAGCCTGGCTTGGAGAATTTTGAGTGTTACTTTACTAGCATGTGAGATGAGTCCAGTTGTGTGACAGTTTGAACATTCTTTGTCATTGCCTTTCTTTGAGACTGGAATGAAAACTGAGCTAACAACCTAGATGTTTTCAATCGCATATGCTAAAAGAACTGCCTTTGCAGTTTCCAAGGGAAAAAAGTTTCATTTTAACCAATTTTCTCTGAAGTTCAAGGAATATCATGGACATCCTCCATCAAAAAGTCATCTTTCTTTTATGTAATCACAGTTTCATGCCTAAATTATAGACCAACTCATGCTCAAATTGACTCTGATATCAGGGGCAGATCAGCTAGCTGATAAAAAGCTTGGATTGTCCCTCTGGAGGAAAGTGAGACCTTGGTCCCAAGAGAAGAATCTGAGGGCTTAAGGGAATTTGCAGGAGTGGGGAAATCTTGGTCCATCCTACATGTACCGTACTTAAATAATGCTTATTTATTTTACGGAAGTAAAAAAAAAAAAAAAAAAACACAGATGATAAAAACAAATATAAATCACTGAAAGGTAAATAAATTCATCATCTGTGATTGAAAGCTGCATTCTAAGAAAGCTGTGTTCTCTTAACCTAGAGAGTAGACTAAATTCGAGTCTGGTACCAGCTTACCAGATAACAAACAAAAAGCGTTGTTTATGGGTAAGCTCAGGAAAGTCTTTTCCATGTATCTTGAGGTAGCAGTATTTTTGCAAAGGCATCAGTGTGAAACCATGGAAGGCATGTTTAAAACCTGATTAGATAAAAATTGACAAAATAAAAATTGACAAAATTGACAAAATAAAAATTGACAAAAAAAGTGACAAAATAGTCACTGCTGTGACTTGAAACACTTTAATATGATAACTAGAATTATAACTGACAGCATTTTACCAGGACATATCAGATTTTCATGGATGTCACATAGTTTCTAGGATACCTACATTAGTAACTGAAGGAGTCTTTGGGCTTAGAAAAGAAAACAACAGTCTCAAAGGCCCTTGCTTGTATCATTTAACATTGGAGAAAACAAAATCGAACTTTAGGTCCCACCCTGAGGCTCCAGGCCGGTTATATCTATCTATTTTCCCATGCAGCGTAGTGCCTGCTGGAAGTCCAAGGGATTTATCCTGCCTGGTAATTTCACCAGCTGGGACTCCACAACCCTTAGTCTGGCCGGCTGACCCAGCCCTGCTTCCAGCACTTTGCAGGCCAGCAGGCCCTTGACCACCTGCTGGGACAGGAAAGGGAAGGGTCCACGAATTGCATCCTAGAAACTTAGTAGGGTGCATGTATTTAAAAACCTGGTGGCCACCCAGGCAGGAGAGAAGGGAGGAGGGCACCTTGCTGCCCTTTCATGGGGGAATCTGTGGCTGTCCTGCTGAGAGGGGGCCTTTCCATGGGGACCATGTGCAATAAGTTTGGTGTTTTGGAACTGAATAATTAGAACGTGTAAAATTTTTAATTTATGTGGTGCTTTAATTAAAAAAAAAAAAAAAAAACAAGCAGCTCCAAGTTTTCTGCAAATTGAGGCCTCAAACTTGAAGGCCTATTTTCCTTCCACTGTGGCATTCTATGAAGAAATGTGCGTTTTTTAAAGAAAAGGGTCAGAAAAGTGAGGGAAACAGAAAAGCCAGAGGTGCCCCAGGAGTTTGGTGAAGGTCTTAGGAGGTCACTTGTAAATGCTGCTGGCCATCGGGAGGCAGTCTCTTGTGACCAATGGGCACAGAGCTCTGCAGGCTTGTCCTTTGCATGGATGTTCTTGTTTGTGGAAATCCAGCTCAGAGCCATCTCCTGATGTGTAAGAATTTCCCAGACTAGACCCCTAGGCAAATCCCACAGGGCCAGGGACTCCTTTCTTCATTGTATTTGTCTGTTTGACTGAAAACCAGAAATGGCATATTTTTCTTTCAATCTGGTCTATCATCCAGGCCTTGGAGTAATATTTCCCCTCCCCCTCAATAGGCTTGGGTTCCGGTGATGAATTATAGTCAGTTGTCCATGATTTCGCAGATGAGGAAACTGAGAGTCGGAGAGGGCGGAGGACTGTCCAAGGGAGAATGGGATATCCTTCCGGAAACACTGGCTCCTGGGTTTTTAATGAGCTTCCTACCCAGCATGGTCATTAAGTGGCAAGGGTTGACATTGAGAATAAACTATTGGTGGAAATGAAAAAGGCTTTTTGAAAGAATGTGCCTACCAGCTGTGCATCTTATGGAGTATTTTCATTGTACTTCCCAGCCCTTGGAAAGTGCTGGGCACAGGGCAGATGCTTCATCATTTTTATTGAATAAGTTCAATGTCACACAATTGTATCTGTAGTGTCAGCAACACTATGAGGTATATTAGAACAGTGATGGTCCCAGTTGGTACCCACAAGGATATTTTTAAAAAATGAAACAAATCTCTCTGATCATCACCAAGGCTATCAGAGGTCTATTGCAGACTCCACACAAGGGAGGGTCTACCTCTTGGGACATCCCCACTTCAGCATCTCCCTAAACCAGCAATCTAGGACAGCTGAGTACACTTGAAGTTCCTTCCTTGACCTTGGGAGTTTTTTTGGAAGACAATTTTTTGACAGACAGGGGTGGGGCAAGGTTTTGGGATGTTTCAAGTGCAGTCCATTTATTGTGCACTCTATTTCTGTTTCTGTTCCCTGGAGGCTCAGTTGGTAAAGAGTCTGCCTGCAATGAGGGAGACCCGGGTTTAATCCCTGGGTCAGGGAAATCCCCTGGAGAAGGAAATGACAGCCCACTCCAGTATTCTTGCCTGAAGAATTCAATGGACTGAGGAGCCTGGTGGGCTACCAAGGGCTGGACATGGCTGAGTGATCAAACTCTTATTTCTATTATTATTTCACCAGCTCCACCTCAGATCATCAGGCATTAGATCCTAGAGGTTGGGGGCCCCTGCTTTAGTTCCCTCTTTCATCTTCTACACAGCTCCAGCATGCTTCCTCCTCCTCTTCCACCTGCAGAACTACCTGCTGGGCTTCTCTGAGTGTGATTAAGAGTTTCCTTCCCTCACTGTCTTTCCTCTGAGTCCCTTTTCCTAAATGGGTTTCCATGATCTCCTTTAGGCACTTTTCCCCCAGGTGGTGCTAGTGGTAAAGAACCTACCTGCCAATGCAGGAATCCTATCCCTGGGTTGGGAAGATCCCCTGGAGGAGGGCACCCAGCCCACTCCAGTATTCTTGCCTGGAAAATTCCCATGGACAGAGGAGCCTGGTGGGCTCTGACAGTCAGACGTGATTGAAGCGACTTAGCACAGCATACCATAGGACCTTTGAACTGCAGACTCATGTGATTGTTTGGATTCTTTGGAGTCCCTTGTTATTCCACGTGTATGTTAGGGTCAGCTTGTATATTGCTTCCTAAAGGCCTGGAGAGGGTAATAGGCAGGAAGGCCAGGGGTCTCCAGACAGAGGGAATAGGCTGCAAGTGTCAGACGTTTTTTCATCTCTCAAGCAGCTGGAGGAACGAAACGAGTGCTACATTTTTTCCCCTTCTCAATACAAATTTAAGAGGTTTCTCTTAAAATTTTGTGTTGCTATGACGACTCCTGGCTCCACCTGAACTTAACTTTTCTCAAACCTTCAGCTAAGCAATGCATTTTGTCTTAAGGAAAGGTTTGTCTTAAGCTATGTTAATATACTACGTATTTCTGCTAGACTCTGTCTTCAGGTCGGTTCCCCCTAAAGGCTAAGAACCGACTTGACAAACCAATATGTTTTACTCATACCTGTTCTCCTAATCTATGTTAATGAAATGATATATTTGCTTGGAAATCTGCCTTTCTTCAAAATTCATGTCAATCATTCTATGGCCCGGGATGACTCACCTGCTGCCAATATTATCTCAATGCATGTTGTGGGTGAGGGGCCTGGTGTCATTCTCTGAGACATTGCCTTTCTTTCATTAGCAGACTGCTAGTGGCTGTATAACATCTGCCTAAAGACTAGCAGGGGGTACTCTTCCTGCCCCCGTCTGATGTCTATGTCAGCAGCTTTCTCTATCTCTTTTATACTTTAATAAAACTTTATGACACAAAAGCTCTGAGCGATCAAGCTTTGTCAACTGGCCCTGGATTGAATTCTTCTCCTCTGGAGGCCAAAAATCCTGGCGCCTTTTGTGGTTCAGCAATGACCTTTCAGTCTTTTGTAATTCATATTGAATCTTCATTTCAGATTGAAGATGCATTCCATGGTATTGCCATCTTAAGTCTTTCCATCGCTATGGAATATCTGTGCATGTATTCAGGATATTTTTCAGCAATCGTGCATAATTTCCAATGTGCCAGTCTTGTCATCCTCATTACACCCATGGCAAAATATTTTATTAATGTTGACACTATCAAAAGGAAATTGTTTTTTTAAATTCCTTTTCAGATTATTATTTGCTAGTGTATACAGATAAAACTGTGTAATCATTCATTTTTATCAGCTTGGACAGCTTGATAGTTGTCTTTACTTTCTTTACTTCCTCATACTTTAAGATTATCCTAGCTTATATATTTACTGTCTCGCCCCTAGTCTCAATCGTTTATTCAAAGAATTTCTGTCCTTTTTTTTAAACACTGAATTATTTTTGACAATGCTGGGTCTTTGTAGCTAGATGCCTAGTTGTAGTGAGCAGAGGCTACCCTCTAGTTGACTTGCCATGGCTTCTCATTGCAGCGCTTTCTCTGGTTGCAGAACTTGGGCTCTGGAGCATGCAAGTACTTCAATAGTTGTACGGGGGCTTAGTTGCCCCTGGGCATGTGGAATCCTCTAGGACCAGGGGTTGAACCAGTGTTCCCTGCATTGGTAGGCAGATCCTTTACCACTGGGCCACCAGGGACATTTCCTGTTCTTTTTCATTATAGAGTGATATTTAAAACATACATGTAGGAGCTAAATATGCTCAGCTGACAATATTTGGAAATATATACATGTATTCCAGCTTATATATTCAGTTGAAGGTAATTTGTGATGATGTCTCCATGAATCTTGTAACCTTTCCTTTTGTTTATCCATAACTTACCATTCCAATGGTAAGATACCTGGCTTCCACCACTTGTCATGTATGGAATTCAGTGCTTGTCCCATGTGGTTACTGAAACAACTGTCAGACTGTCTTCCAAAGGGGGCTGTGCATGCATCCCACCAGTATCTTGAGTATGTTTCTGTAGGAGAGTTTACTATCAGTATACCCTCCGTGGCCAGGTGTCTATTTCAATCTTTACCAGTTATGAATGGGCTTGTTTGCTCTAGTGTTCTTGGACAATTTGAGGACTCCTGTCTAGTTATGAGGGACACAGGAATCTCCTTGAGGCTTGGCAGGGCAATCAGCACACTTCTCGAGGTGAGGAGGGAGACCCAGGGTCCCTTTCCAGTTGCCATAGGGATATTGGGATTCCTACCAATTTTCAAGAGGAGTCAGGCATCATCACCTTTTGAATCATTGAATTCTGCATGCCTCTCGAGGTGTCAACGGGATGTGAGGCCTCCTGTCGATAAGAGGCGGGGACCTAGGACTTTCTCTATGCTCTCCATAGGGGATTCACACATCCCTTCATCCTGTGAGATGAAAGATGAGCCTGCATTCAAGCCACTGTAGGGAAATCGGACCTTCTTTCGAGTCAGGGCGTCTCAGGGGCAATTCCACTTGAGGCAGCAAAATCAGGGTCCCTCCCACATACTTACTGCTGAGAGACACCTCCTCTGGTTGTGCTTGTGGAATGGTGGCATACCTCTTGAGTGGAAGCCAGGGAATCAGCTCTCATTTCAAGATGATTTGGGGTACATGGAGCTTTCCTCGAGTTGCTGTGCTGAACTTGGTGTTCTTCTAGACTTGGGACAGTGTTCTCGGGGAATCTCTGCAGTTGCCTAAAGGAAGCCAACCCACTTGTCGTGTTTGATGCGGAACACGGGATGGCTCTGAAGCCAATGCAGTGGAATAGGGACTCATCTCGAGTTGATTTGGGATACACGAAGCTATTTCCCATTGCTGCAGTGACATCAGGGTCCCTCTGGACTTGAGACAGTGTTCTTGGGGACTCTCTGGAATTCCATCAAGCAAGTAATGGCTCCTTACGTATTTGATGGGGAACACGGAATTGCTCTGCATGCAATGCAGGGGAATCAAGCCTCATCTCGTGGCGAGAAGGCAGTCTCATGGTTTCTCTCGAGTTGCGGCGCGAACCTGGGGTATATTCTCCAGGTACGGCGGGGATGGCCCTTCAAAACTCATGTTTGTTCAGCGACGTCAGGACTCCTGTCTAGTTACGAGGGACACCTCAGGAATCTCTTCGAGGCTTGGCAGGGCAATAGGGACGCTTCTCAATGTGAGGCGGGAGACCCAGGGTTCCTTTCCAGTTGCCACAGTGAGACTGGGATTCCTATCAATTTTCAAGAGGAGTCAGGCGTCATCACCTTTTGAAACATTGAATTCCGCCTACCTCCATGTCAAAGGGATGTGAGACCTCCTGGCGTGATGAGGCCAGGACTTAAGGCTTTCTCTAGGGTCTCCGTATTGGATTCAGACATCCCTTCATCTTGTGCAATGAAAGACGAACCTGCATTCAAGCCACTGCAGGGAAATCCGGCCTTCTTTCTTGTCAGGGCATTCGGACTCCATTCCACTTGAGGCAGCAAACTCAGGGTCCCTCCCCCATATCTATTGATGAGAAGCCTCCTCTTGGGGTGCTTGTGGAAAGTTGGCATACCTCTTAAGTTGAATCCTGGGAATCTGCTCTCATCTCGAGATGATTTGGGGTACATAGAGCTTTCCTCAAGTTGCTGTGCTGAACCTGGTGTTCCTCTAGACATGGGACGGTGTTTTCGGGGAGTCTCTGGAGTTGCCTAAAGAAAGTGAAGCAACTTGTCTTGCTTGATGGGGAAAGCGGAATTTCTCTGGAGCTAATGTGGCAGAATCGGGCCTCATCTCCAGTTGATTTGGTGTACACGGAATTATTTCGCGTTGCTGCGGTGACCTCAGGGTCCCTCTAGGCTTGTGAGTGTGTTCTTGGGGACTCTCTGGAGTTCCATCAAGCAAGTCAAGGCTCCTACGCATTTCATGGGGAAAACGGAATTGCTTTGCACGCAATGCAGAGGAATCTGGCCTCATATAGTGGCGAGGGGATGTCTCATGCTTTTTCGTGAGTTGCGCTGGGAACCTGGAGTATATTCTCGAGTTACAGCGGGGATGGCCCTTCAAAAGTCGTGTTTGTTCAGCGACGTCAGGACTCCTGTCTAGTTATGAGGGACACCTCAGGTATCTCTTCGAGGGTTGACACATCAATAGGGACGCTGCTAGAGGTGAGGCGGGAGACCCAGGGTCCCTTTCCAGTTGCCACAGGGATACTGGGATTCCTATCACTTTTCAAGAGGAGTCAGGCATCGTCACCTCTTGAAGCAATGAACTCTTGGTGCCTCTCTAGGTGTCAAAGGCATGTGAGGCCTCCTGTCGAGAGGAGGAGGGGAACTAGGGCTTTCTCTAGAGTCTCCACAAGGGATTCAGACATCCCATTGTCTGGTGAGATGAAAGACAAGCCTCCATTCAAGCCACTGCAGGGAAATCAGGCCTTCTTTTGAGTCAGGGCATCTCGGTGTCCATTCCATTTGACGCAGCAAACTCAGGGTCCAACTCACATACCTATTGCTGAGAGAAGCCTCCTCTAGAGGTGCTTGTGGAAAGTTGGCATACCACTTGAGTCAAAGCCAGGGAATCAGCTCTAATCTCGAGACGATTTGGGGTACATGGGGCTTTCTTCGAGGTGCTGTGTTGCAACTGGTGTTCCTCCAGACTTGGGACGGTGTTCTCGGGGAATCTCTGGAGTTGCCTAAAGGAAGTAAAGCCACTACTCCTGTTTGATGGGGAACACGGGATGGCTCTGGAGCAAATGCAGGGGAATTGGGCCTCGGCTCGAGTTGATTTGCAGTATGGAGCTATTTCGCATTGCTGCGGTGACACAAGGGTCCCTCTAGACTTGTGACAGTGTTCTTGGGGACTCTCTGGAATGCCATCAAGCAAGTCAAGATTCCTTACGTGTTTGATGGGGAACACGGAATTGCTCTGCAATGCAGAGCAATCAGGCCTCATCTTGCGGCCAGGGGGAAGTCTCATGGTTTATCTCAAGTTGCGGTGGGAACGTGGGGCATATTCTCGAGTTAAGGTGGGGATAGACTTTCAAAACTCCTGTTTGTTAAGCGACATCAGGACTCCTGTGTAGTTATGAGAGACACCTCAGGAATCTCTTTGAGGCTTGGCAGGGCAATAGGGACGCTTCTTGAAGTGAGGCGGGAGACCCTGGGTCCAATTCCAGTTGCCACAGTGATATTGGGATCCCTATCACATTTCAAGAGGAGTCAGGCATCGTCACCTTCTAAGCATTGAACTCCGCGTGCCTCTCGAGATGTCAAAGGGATGTGAGGCCTCCTGTCGAGATGAGGCGGGGACATAGGGTTTCCTCTAGGTCCTCCACAGGGGATTCAGACATCCCTTCATCTTGTGAGATGAAAGACGAGCCTACATTAAAGCCACTGCAGGGAAATCTGGCCTTCTTTTGAGTCAGGTCATCTTGGTGTTCATTCCACTTCAGGAAGCAAACTCAGGGTCCAACTCACATACATATTGCTGAGAGAAGCCTCCTCTTGAGGTGCTTGCAGAAAGTTGGCATACCTCTTGAGTCGAAGCAGGGAAATCAGCTCTAAATCTCAAGACGATTTGGGGTACATGGGGCTTTCCTCGAGTTGCTGTGTTGCACCTGGTGTTCCTCTACACTTGGGACAGTGTTCTCGGGGAATCTCTGGAGTTGCTTAATGAAGTCATGCCACTTGTGTTTGATGGGGAACGCAGAATGACTCTGGAGCCAATGCAGGGGAATGGGGCAGCATCTCGAGTTGATTTGGGGTAGATGGATCTATTTCCCGTTTCTGCACTAACCTCACGGTCACTCTAGACTTGTTACAGTGTTCTTGGGTACTCTCTGGTGTCCCATCAAGCAAGTCAAGGCTCCTTACATGTTTGATGGGGAACACAGAATTGCTCTGCATGCAATGCAGAGGAACCGGGGCTCATCTCGTGGCCAGGGAGAAGTATCATGGTTTTTCTCGAGTTGCGGTGGGATCCTGGGGTATATTCTCGAGTTACGGTGGGGATGGCCCTTCAAAACTCGGATTTGTTCAGCTATGTCAGGACTCCTGTCTAGTTAAGAGGGACACCTCGGGAATCTCTTCGAGGCTTGGCAGGCAATAGGGACGCTTTTGGAGATGAGGCGGGAGACCCAAAATCCCTTTCCACTTGTGACATGGATATTGGGATTCCTATCACTTTTCAAGAGGAGTCAGGCATCGTCACCTCTTGAAGCAATGAACTCTTGGTGCCTCTCTAGGTATCAAAGTCATGTGAGGCCTCCTGTCGAGATGAGATGGGGAACTAGGGCTTTCTCTAGGGTCTCCACAGGGGATTCAGACATCCTTTCATCTGGTGAGATGAAAGACGAGCCTGCATTAAAGCCACTGCAGAGAAATCGGGCCTTCTTTTGAGTCAGGGCATCTCGGGGCCCATTCCACTTCAGGCAGCAAACTCAGGGTCCAACTTACATACCTATTGCTGAGAGAAGCCTCCTCTAGAGGTGCTTGTGGAAAGTTGGCATACCTCTTGAGTTGAAGCCAGGAAATCAACTCTAATCTCGAGACGATTTGGGGTACATGGCACTTTCCTCGAGTTGCTGTGTTACGCTTGGTGTTCCTCTAGACTTATGACAGTGTTCTCGGGGATTCCCTGGAGTTGCCTAAAGGAAGTCAAGCGCCTTGTCGTGTTTGATGGGGAAAGTGGGATGGCTCTGGAGCCAATGAAGGGGAATCGGGCCTCATCTCGAGTTGAAATGAGTGAATCACGTGTGAATCACGTGTACATCAAGTGTGAATCACGTGTCCATCATGTGTGTGTCACGTGTGTGTCACGTGTGCATCACGTGTGCGTGACATGTCCATCACGTGTGAGTCACGTGTTCATCAGGTGTGTGTCACGTGTCCATGA
This sequence comes from Muntiacus reevesi, assembly GCF_963930625.1. Classification (NCBI taxonomy): domain Eukaryota; kingdom Metazoa; phylum Chordata; class Mammalia; order Artiodactyla; family Cervidae; genus Muntiacus; species Muntiacus reevesi. Next base: position 22,875 of record NW_027078010.1, read on the forward strand.
CGGGTCAATCACGTGTTCATCACATGCGCGTCACTTGTGTGTCACGTGTGCATCATGTGTGTGCACGTGGGAATCACGTGTGCGTCACGGGTGTGTCATGTGTGCATCACGTGTTCATCACGTGTGCGTCTCTGGTGCATCACGTGTCCATCACGTGTGCGTTACGTGTGCGTCACGAGTTCATCATGTGTGCGACATGTGTTCGTCACGTGTTCATCACGTGTGCATCACGTGTGCATCAAGTTTGCGTCACGTGTGAATCACGTGTTCGTCACGTGTGTGTCACGTGTTCATCACGTATTCATCACATATGTGTTACGTGTGCATCACATGTGCATCACATGTGCGACATGTGTGCGTCACGTGTTCGTCACGTGCGCATCACGTGTGCATCAAGTTTGCGTCATGTGTGAATCAGGTGTTCATCACGTGTGTGTCACGTGTTGATCACGTGTCCATCATGTGTGCATCACATGTGCGTCACGTGTGCATCTCGTGTGCATCACGTGTTCGTCACGTGTGCGTCACCTGTGTGTCATGTGTGCATCACGTATTCATCACATATGGGTTATGTGTGCATCACGTGTTCATCACGTGTGAGTCACATGTGTATCACACGTGAATCACGTGTGCATCACGTGTGCATCACATGTTCATGACGTGTTCATCACATGTGCCTCACGTGTTGTTCACTTGTTCACAACGTCTGTGTGACGTGTGCATCATGTTTTCATCACGTGTGCATCACGTGTTCATCATGTGTGAGGCACGTGTTCATCACATGTGAGTCACGTGTTCTTCACGTGTGAATCATATGTCCATCACATGTGCATCACTTGTGCAACACGTGTTCGTCATGTGTGCGCCACGTGTGCGTCACCTGTGAATCACTTGTTCATCACGTATTCATCACGTGTGTGTTATGTGTGCATCACGTGTTCATCACATGTGTATCACGTGTGAATCACGTGTGCATGACCTGTTCATTACATGTGCATCATGTGTGAATCACGTGTTCATCACGTGTGCCTCACTTGTGCACCACATGTTCATCACATGTGCATCACGTGTTCATCACATGGGCATCACGTGTGCACCTCATGTGCACCTTGTGTGCATCACGTGTGAATCAGGAAAAGAACTGAATGGGATAGACTAGAGATCTGTTCAAGAAAATTAGAGATACCAAGGGAACACTTCATGCAAAACTGGGTTTGATAAAAGATAGAAATGCTATGGACCTAGCAGAAGCATAAACTATTAAGAAGATGTGGCAAGAATACACAGAAGTACTGTAGAAAATATCTTCATGACCCAGATAATCACAACGGTGTGATCACTCACCTAGAGCGAGACATCCTGGAGTGTGAAGTCAAGTGGCAATTAGAAAGCATCGTAAGAACAAAGCTAGTGGAGTTGATGGAATTCCAGTTGAAGTATTTCAAATACTGAAAGATGATGCTGTGAAAGTGCTGCACTCATAATGCCTGCAAATTTGGAAATCTCAGCAGTGGCCACAGGACTGGAAAAGGTCAGTTTTCATTCCAAATAGAAAGAAAGGTAATCCCAAAGAATGCTCAAAATACCACACAATTATGCTCATCTCACACGCTAGTAAAGTAATGCTCAAAATTCTCCAAGCCAGGCTTCAGCAATACGTGAACTGTGAACTTCCAGATGTTCAAGCTGGCTTTAGAAAAGGCAGAGGAACCAGAAATCAAACTGCCAACATCTGCTGGATCATTGAAAAAGCAAGAGAGTCCCAGAAAAAAAAAATCTATTTCTGATTTATTGACTACACCAAAGCCTTTGACTGTGTGGATCACAATTAACTGTGGAAAATTCTGAAAGAGATGGGACTACCAGACCACCTGACCTGCCTCTTGAGAAACCTGTATGCAGGTCAGGAAGCAACAGTTAGAACTGGACATGGAACAACAGACTGGTTCCAAATAGGAAAAGGAGTACGTCAAGACTGTACGTTGTCACCCTGCTTATTTAACTTATATGCCGAGTACATCATGAGAAATGCTGGGCTGGAAGAAGCACAAGCTGGAATTAAGATTGCCAAGAGAAATATCAATAATCTCAGACATGCAGATGACACCACCCTTATGGCAGAAAGTGAAGAAGAACTAAAAAGCCTCTTGATGAAAGTGAAAGAGGAGAGTGAAAAAGTTGGCTTACAGCTCAACATTCAGAAAACTAAGATCATGGCAACAGGTCCCATCACTCCATGGGAAATCGATGGGGAAACAGTGGAAGCAGTGTAAGATTTTATCTTTTTGGGCTCCAAAATCACTGCAGATGGTGATTGCAGCCATGAAATTAAAAGAAAATTACTCCTTGGAAGGAAAGTTATGACCAACCTAGATAGCATAAGAAAAAGCAGAGACACTACTTTGCCAACAAAGGTCCCTCTGTTCAAGGCTATGGTTTTTCCAGTGGTCATGTACAGATGTGAGAATTGGACTGTGAAGAAAGTTGAGCACCGAAGAGTTTATGCTTTTGAACTGTGGTGTTGGAGAGGACTCTTGAGAGTTCCTTGAACTGCAAGGGCATCCAACTAGTACATCCTAAAGGAGATCAGTCCAGGGTGTTCATTGGAACGACTGATTCTGAAGCTGAAACTCCCATAATTTGGCCACCTGGTGCGAAGAGCTGACTCATTGGAAAATATCCTGATGCTGTAAGGGATTGGGGACAGGAGGAAAAGGGGATGACAGAGGATGAGATGGCTGCATGGCATCACCGACTCGATGTACATGAGTTCGAGAAATCTCCGGGAGTTGGTGACTGACAGGGAGGCTTGGCGTGCTGTGATTCATGGGGTCCCAAAGAGTCAGACATGACTGAGCGACTGAACGGAACTGAACTGATATGAATAACTAATTAAAAGTAAAGTAAAGTTGCTCAGTCATGTCCAACTCTTTGTGGCCCCATGGACTGTAGCCTACCAGGCTCCTCTGTCCATGGGGTTTTCCAGGCAAATGTACTGGAGTGGGTGGCCATTTCCTTCTCCAGGAGATCTTCCTGACCCAGGGATCTAACCTGGGTCTCCAGCATTGCAGACAGATGCTTTACCATTTGAGCCATATAATTCCATTGCTAACACGTGCAATGGGCTACTCTTTCTGCCCTCTTCTGATGCCTATGTCAGAAGATTTCTCTATCTCCTTTATACTTTAATACAACTTTATTACACAAAAGCTCTAAGCAATCAAGCCTCGTCTCTGGACCTGAATTGAATTCATCTCCTCTGGAGGCCAAGAATTCCAGTGTCTTTGCGTGGTTCAGCAATACCTTTCAAGATCATCCTGGAGATTCTGGCCATGTACCTCAGGAACATGGTCAGATAGGAGGTCACCCTTGAGACTGTGGGCTTTTGACCCAGGTGCAGGGTGTTGGAGTGGCGGGAATCCTGGATAATTTGCACATGTGACCCCAGGTAAAGGGTCTGGGAGGTAAGGTCACCTTGGAGACTGTGAATATGCTACCCAAGGTGCAGGGTGTGGGAAATAATGTCACCCTGGAGAATGTAGACTTCTAGCACAAGGGATGAGTTCTTGACATTGGGGTCTCATGGGAGACTGGATGATTCCGCTCAGACAGTGTGTGGGGATGGGATTCACCCTGGAGACTGTAGATATGTGATCTCAGGTACAGGATTTCCGAGGGGGTCACCCTGGAGCCTGTGAATATGTGATTCCAGGTGCAGAGTCTGCAAGGGAGTCACCATGGAACCTGTGTTTGTGTGACTCCAGGTGAGGTCTACAAAGTTTTGACAAACAGGAGACTGTGGACATGTGACCCCTATCACAGGGTCTTGGAGGGGGGAACCTTTGTGGCCAGGGTCATGGGATGCAAGGTTATATGTCTGGGAGGTGGGGATACCCTGAGAGTATGGAAGTGTGACCCCAGATACAGGTTCTGGGAGTTGGTGCCATCCTGAAAATGGTGGACATTTCACCCGAGGTATGGTTTCTGGGAGGTGGGGTCACCCTGAAGACTCTGGACATGTGACCCCAAATGCAGGGTCTGGGAGGTAGACTCACCATGGAAAAAGTGGACTTGTGACCCCAGATACAGGATCTTGAGGGTGGGGTCACCTGGAGGCTGTGGACTTGTGACACCAAGTACAGGTTATACAGGGGGCCACCTTCGAGACTGTGGACATGTGATCACAGGTGTATGGTATGGGAAGTTTGGTAACCTAGGAGATTGTGGATATATGACAGTAGGTACAGGGTCTCAGGTATGTCCCCATGGAAAGTGTGGACATGTGACCCCAGGTGCAGGTTTGGGTGGGGTCACCCTGGAGACTGTGATCGTGTGACCCAAAGTTCAGGGTAGGAAAAGGGTTTCACCCTGTAGACTGTGGATCTATGACCACAGGTACAGGATCTGGTGGTAGTCACTGTGGCAATGATGGACGTATGAAACCTAGTACAAGTTCACGGAGGGGGTCACCCTCCAAGACTGTGTACATGTGACCCTCGTTTCAGGGTCTGGGTTGAGGTCACTCTGGAAACTATTTGCCATGTGACTTAGATGCAGGGTTAGGGGACGCCTTTACTTTGAAGATTGTGGTCATGTGACCTCAAATGCACCATTTGGGAGGCAAATCATCTTGGAGACTGGATACGTGACCGTAGATCCAGGGTCTGAATGGGATTCCCCAAGGTGAGATTGTGAATATGTGACTCCAGGTGCAGGGCCTGCGAGGGAGTCACCTTGGAACCTGTGTTTGTGTGACTCCAGGTGGAGGGTCTGGGAAGTGACGACACTCTGGAGACTGTGAACATGTGACCCCATTACAGGGTCTTGGAGGGGGTAACCCTGGCATCCAAGATCATGGGACACCATGTTAAATGTCTTGGCGTGTGGTAACCGAGACTATGGAAGTGGGGCCCCAGGTACAGGTTCTGGGAATTGGGGCCAACCTGAGTGACTGTGGATGTTTCACCCTAGGTACAGTTTCTGGGAGGTGGGGTCACCCTGGAGACTCTCGACAAGTGACCCCAAGTGCAGAGTCTGGGAGGGGTCTCACCCTGGAAACAGTGGACTTGTGACCCTAGGTACAGGGTCTTAACGGTAGAGTCATCCTGGAGTCTGTCGACTTGTGACACCAGGTACAGGTTTAGGAGGGGGATCACCCTGGATACTGTGGATGTGTGATCACAGGTGCATGGTATTGGAAATGGGGAAGTCCAGGAGACTGTATATTTGACACTAGGTACAGGGTCCGGGGGATGACACCATGGAGAATATGGACTTGTGATCCCAGGTGCAGGTTCACAAGGTTCAGGGTACAAAATGGGTCTCATCAGGCAGACTGTTGAACTGTGACCACAAGTTCAGGATCTGCTGGTGGTCACTGTGGCAATGGTGATCGTGTGAAATCTGGAACAAGTTCAGGGAAGAGGTCACCCGTGAGAGAGTGGACATCACTCTGGAGACTGTGGATGTGTGAGTAAGGTGCAGGGTTAGGGGATGGGGTCACTTTGAAGATTGTGGACATATGACCTCAGATGCACTGATTGGGGAGGCAAGTCATCCTGGATAGTGGGCATTCGACCCTAGATGCAAGGTCTGACCTGGGTCCCCCAAGACACTAGGATATCTGAACCCAGGTACAGGGTCTAGGATGGGGGTGATCCAGGAAACTCTGTATATGTGACCTCAGGTACAGTGTCTGGGAGGTACGGGGTCACTCTGGGGACTGCAGGCATTTAATGGCAGGGAAATGGTCTGGAAGGGGTGTCACCCTGCATGATGTGGATATGTGAGCCCAGGTGCAGTGGGCAAAGTGGGGTTCACACTGGAAACTGTTGACATGTGACTCCAGGTGCAGGGTATGGGAGGGCGAACATCCTGGAGATTGTGGATGTGTGTAAATAAGCACAGGGTCTGGCAGGGGAGGGTTACCCTGGAATCTGTGGCCAAGTCACCAAAGGTATAGGGCATGAGAGGTCGGGTCACACCGGATACTGAGAACATGTGACCCAAGTTACAGAGACCAGGAAGGGGGTCACCACGGAGCCTGTGAATCTGTTAGTACATGTGCAGAGTCTGGGAAATGACATCACACAAAAGTCTAGGGACATGGGATGCCAGGTGAACGGTCTGGGAGGGAGTCACCCTGGAGTCAGTTGACGTGTGACCCTGGGTACAGGCACTTGTGGGTGGGGAAAGCCTCGAGACTGTGGACATGTGATCCCAGTTACTAGCCCTTGAATGTGGGTAAATCCAGGAGACTCTGGACATGTGACCCCAGGTATAGGGTGGGGAAGTTGGAGTCACCCTGGCGACTGTGCCAATGTAATCACGTGTACAGAGTCTGGGGAGGCGTGTATTCCTGGCCAACATGTACATGTAACCCCAGGTAGAGGGTTAGAGATACGGGGTCACCCTGGAGACTGGGGCAATGTGACCAGAATTACAATATTCTGTGAGGTGTAGTCACCCTGGAGACTGCGGAGGTGTGAGACCTGGTGCATGATCTGGGAGGGGTTGCCACCCAGGAGACCATGGATGTGTGACCCTAGCTAGGTTCACGGGCTTGGAATTGGTGTCACCCTAGAACCAGTGGGTGTTTGAACCGAGTACAATTGTTTGACAGGTGGTGTTACCCTGGGCGCTGCGGACATATGAAGCCAGGTGCAAGTTCTGGCAAGTGGGGTCACCCTGAGACTATCTACATGTGACCCTAGGTACAGGGTTTGGGAGTTGGTGAATGTGCCCATGTGACACCATGTACAGTGTCTAGGAGGGTGTTCACCCTAGAGACTGTGGGTATGTGTCCCAAGGTACAGTGTCTGGAGTGTGAGGCCATGCTAGAATCTGTGGACATGTGACACTGGGTGCTGGGGTCAATAGTCCAGCATCTGGAAGACTGTGGTTATGTGAGCCCTGGTACAGTGATTTGGATGAGTCACCTGTGAGACTGTGGATATGTGGCTCCAAGTGCAGGGTCTATGAGGGAGTCATCCTGGAACCTCTGTTTGTGTGCCTGCAGGTGAAGGTTCTGGGAAGTGATGACATACAGGAGACTGTGGACATGTAAACCACATTACAGGGTCTTGGAGGGTGTAACCCTGTGGACCAGGGGCATGGAACAGTCTCAATGTCTATGGAAGAGTGACTCCAGGTACCGTTTCAGGGAGTTGGGACCATCCTGAAAACAGTAGACGTTTATTCCCAGGTAAAGTTTCTGGGAGGTGAGATCACACTGGAGACAGGAGTGTGACCCCAGGTATGGGATCTTGAGGGTAGGACCATCCTGGTGGCTGTGGACTTGTGACACAAGGTACAGGAATGGGATCGGGGTCACCTTGCAGACTGAGCATGTGATCCCAGGTGCATGATATGGGAAGTGGGGTAACCCGGGAAACTGTGGATATATGACACTACGTATAGGGTCTGCGCAGATATATGACACTAGGTACTGGTGTGGGCAACCCACTCCAGTACTCTTGCTTGGAAAATCCCATGGATGGAGGAGCCTGGTAGGCTGCAGTCTATGGGGTCCCTAAGAGTCAGACATGACTGAGTGACTTCATTTTCCCTTTTCACTCTCATGCTTTGGAGAAGGAAATGGCAGCCCACTCCAGTGTTCTTGCCTGGAGAATCTCAGGGATGGGGGAGCCTGGTGGGCTGCCATCTATGGGGTCGCAGAGTTGGACACGACTGGCATGACTTAGCAGCAGCAGCAACAGCAGCAGCAGTACAGGGCCTGGGGGATGTCACCATGGAGAGTATGGACATGTGACCCCAGGTGCAGGTTTGGCAGGGATGACCCTGGAGACTGGCTAGGTGAACCAAGGTTTAAGGTACAAAATGGTCTCACCCTGCAGACTGCGGACCCTGACCACAGGTACAGGATCTGGTGGTGGTCACTGTGCAGATGGTGTATGTGTGAAACCTGATAGAATTTCAAGGAGGGGGTCAATATGGAGAAGGTGGAGGTGTGACCCTATGTGCAGGGTCTGGAGTGAGGTCATTCTGGAAACTGGCTGTGTGACTAAGGTTCAGGGTTAGGGACTGGGGTCACTTTGCAGAATGTGGACATGTGACTCCACATGCACCGTTTGGGTCATCCTGGAAACTGTGGACAAGTCACCAAAGTACAAGGTATGAGAGGTGGTGTCACACTGGAGACTGAGGACATGGGATCCAAATTACAGGGTCTGGGAAGGGGATCACCATGGAGACTGTGGATCTGTGACCACAGGTATAGGGTCTGGGAAGTGATATCACACAGGAGACTGTGGACATAGGATGCCAGGTGAAGGGTCTGGGAGGGAGTCACCCTGGAGTCTGTGGACGTATGACCCCAGGTAAAGGCTCTTGAGGGTGGGGAAAGCCTGGTGACTGCGACCTGTGACCCCAGGTACAGGGTTGGGAATATAGCATCGCCCTGGAGACTGCAAATGCGACCCCAGGTACAGGGTCTGGGGAGAGGTGTCATCCTGGACACCGTTGATATGTAACCTCAAGTACAGTGTCTGAGATATAGGGTCACCCTGGAGACTGAGGCCATGTGGCCAGAGGTACAATAGTCAGTGAGGTGGGTTCACCTTGGAGACTGTGGATGTGTAACCCCAGCTGCAGTGTCTGGGAGGGGTGTCAACCTGGAGACTGAGGACATGTGAGACCAGGTGCATGATCTGGGAGGGGTTGCGACCCAGAAGACTATGGATCTGTGTCCCCAATATCAGACTTTGGTGTGGATGTTACCATGGAGACTGTGGATGTTTGACACCAGGTGAAGGGACAGGGAAGGGCATCACCCTCGAGACCCTGGAGGTAGGATCCCAGGTTCAGAGTCTGGGAAGGGAGTTCTTCAGGAGTCTGTGGAAATGTTATGTCAGAAAAAGGGCCTGCAGTGGTTACCCTGGTGACTATGTACATGTGACACATAATACAAATACTGAGATTGGGGGTCATCCTGCAGACTGGAGAAATGTAACCACAGGTGCAGATTCTGAGGACGGGGTCACCTTGGAGACTGTTGACATGTGACATCAGGTGCTTCATCTTGGAGGTAGATCATTCTGGAGATTCTGGACATGTGACCCCAGGAACAGGGTCTGAGAGGGGGTCACCCTTGAGATTGTGGGCTTTTGACCCAGGTACAGCATGTTGGAAGGGTGGTAACCCTGGAGAATGTGCACATTTGACACCATGTACAGGCTCTGGGAGGTGAGTTCACCCTGCTGACTATGGCTATGTGACCCAAGGTGTGACTCTGGAGACTGTGGATATGTGATCCAAGGTGTGAGTCTGGAGACTATGGATATTTCTCACCCAAATCAGGTCTGGGGATGGGGATCACACTGGAGGCTGTAGATATGTGACCCCAGGTGCAGGGTCTGCAAGAGGTACACCCTGGAGCCTGTGGATATGTGACCCTGGGTGCAGGATCTGGGTGCTTGGGTCACCCTGGAGACTGTGGTCATGTGAGCCCCAGTGTGGGGTTTTGAATGAGTCACCCTGGAGACTGTGGATAAGTGACTCCAGGTGCAGGGTCTGCAAAGGAGTAACCTGGAAACTGTGATTGTGACTCTAGGTGAAGGGTCTGGGAAGTGACGACACACAGCAGACTGTGGACATGTGATCCCCATTACAGGGTCATGGAGAGGGTAACCTTGGCTAACAGGGACATGGGAAACCAGGTTCAATGTGTGGGAGGTGGGGTAACCCTTAGAATTTGGAAGTGTGACCCCAGCTACAGGTTCTGGGAATTGGGTCCATCCTTAAAACTGTGGATGCTTCACACCAGTAGCTTCGGGGAGGTGGGGTCACCCTGAAGACTCTGGACATGTGACCACAAGTTCAAGTTCTTGGAGATGGACTCGACATGGAAATTGTGGACTTGTGACCCCAGGTACAGGATCTTGAGGGTAGGGTCATCCTGGAGACTGTGGATTCGTGACACCAGGTATAGATTTTGGAGGGTTCACACTGGAGACTCTGGATGTATGTTTCCTCTGCAGGAGAGCTCCAGTGAACCTAGGTCTGTCTGAAAAATTCTTGGATCATGTGGGGAAACACCCTGTGCGTTAATCTGGACACCCAGGTTCAAATTTGCATATTTTTCTCGGGTGGCCCTAAAGTGGTGTAACCTATCCACATCTTGAAAATCCGTCCAATTGCCATTTTCTTACTTTTGACAGAGCTAACTTTGTTCCACCCCTGGGGTTTGTGAAGCACATGGGCGGCTCGCAACTCCTATCTTTGGGCCTATTTACACTGGAGTGTCACCTTACAGAGGTGACCACAGTAAGGGACCCAGCACTCTGAGACATATTCCCACAGTCTGCTTCCTCAAGGGCAGTACCAGTATCACCTAGATATGTGTTTGAAAGGTGGGAAAATGCACCAAGACACAGGGCACAGGCTCTCGAATTTAGGTCCTCTGAGCAGAACTAGAGGGTTCATGTCTTAGGAGCTAAAGAGTTCCTGCAAGGGACAGGTTTGAAAACACACTCTCTGTGGATGCCTTTCCTTCCTTGAAGAAATATAGGTTTGCCAGTATCCTGCGAACTGAGAGTCACACAGTGCTTGAAAAGTGCTCGCTTAGACATGAGTTTTCAGTGGTAATTTCCACTTGGGGCTGTAGTCAAACAGAGGGGTTCCACACTCACTGGGAAAGACAAGGCAATATCTAAATGTCTGTTCCATCCCGTTTTCTCTGTAGGAGAACTCTAGTGAGCGTAAGTCTGTCTGGAAAATTCTTGGATCCTTTGGGGACACACCCTGTTTGTGAACCAGGATACCAGAATGAGGGGGCACAATTTGTGTTTCTCTCTGTGGACCTTAAAGCAATGTAGCCTAGCAACAGCTTGAAAATCCATCCACTTGCTCTTTTCTTGATTCTGAGAGAGCTAGATTTGCTCCTTCCTTTTTGATTTCTGAAGCAAGTGGGTGAATTTCAACTCCCAGCTGTGGGCCTTTTTACAGTGGAATGCCACCTCGCTGAAGTGAGTATAGTGAGGAACCTAGCCCTCTTGGACACACTCTCGCAGACTGCTTCCTCATGTGCAGTACTGGTATAACCTAGGAATGGCTTTGCAAGGCTTGGAAAGTGCAGGGAGAAACATGGCCTTGACTCTGGAATTTAGTTCCTCTGAGCACTACTGGAGGCCTCCCATCTGGGAAGCTAAACAGTTCCTGCAAGATAGAGGGTTGAGAATACACTCTCTTTTGATGCCTTTCTTTCCTTGAGGGAAGATATCTTTCCCTGCATTCTGTGAACTGAGAGTCACACACTGCTTGAAAAGTGCTTGCTTGGAGGTCATCTTTCAGGGGCACTTTCTCCTTGAGTCTGTGACAATAGAGAGGGGCAAACCAACTTCCAATGTCTGTTCCATCCCATTTTCCCAGCAGGAGAGGTCTAGTGAGCCTAGTTCTGTGGAAAATTCTTGGATCCTGCTGGGACACACCCTGTGTTTGAACCTGGATACCTGACCTACAGGGCACAATTCACATTTTTCTCTCAGGGGGCCCTAAAGTGGTTCGGCCTAGCAACAGCTTGAAAATCCGTCCAATTGCTCTTTTCTTACCTCTGACAGAGCTAGCTTTGCTCTACCTTTTGGGGTTTCTGAAGCAAGCGGGTGGCTCACACCTTGGAGCTTTGAGCCTGTCACTGGAATGTCACCTCACACAGTTGACCACAGTAAGGCACTCAGCCCTTTGAGATACACTCCTGCTGCCAGCTTTCTCATGGTCAGTACCGTTATGATCTAGGAATGTGTTTGTCAAACTCGGAAATTACAGGGAGACACACGGCCCTGACTCAGGAATATAGGTCCTCTCAGCAGACCTGCTGGTCTTATGTTTTAGAAGCTCAAAATTTCCTGCAAGATAGAGGTTTGAAAACACACTCTCTGTGGACGTCTTTCCTTCCTCAAAGGAAGATAGCTTTCTTCACATTCTGCGACCTGAGAGTCACACTCTGCTTGAAAAGTGCTTGCTTGCGAGTCTATTTTCAGTGGCAATATCTCCTTGAGGCTGTGACCATAAGTAGCGGCCCCACACTCACAGGGAAAGGCAAAGCAACATCCAAATGGCTGTTCCAACCAGTTTTCTCTGTAGAAGAACTCTGGGGAGCAAAGGTCTGTCTGGAAATTTCTTGAATCACGAGGGAACACATCCCGTGTGTGAACCTGAATAAAGGGCCTAGGGTGCACAATTTGTATTTCTCTCTCTGGAGCCATAAAGAGGTGTGGCTAGCAATTGCTTGAAAATCCACCCAATTACTTTTTTCTTACTTCTGACAGTGCAAACTTTTAGTCCACCATTCAAGATTTCTGAAGCAAGTTGATGGCTCACAACTCCTGGTCACGTGCCGATTTGCCATGGAAAGTTACCTCATCTAGGTAAGCACAGTATGGTACTCAGCACCCTCAGACACACACCTGAAGCCTGTTTTCTCATGAGCAGACCTGGCGTTACTCAGAAATGTGTTTACAAAGCTCAGAAAATGCTCAAAAACACACTGCCCTTGCTCTGAAATTTAGGTCCTCTGTACCAACCTAGAGGTCTCATATCTTAGTATCTAGACAGTTCCTCATATAGAGAGCCTGTTTCCTCATGGGCAGTCCTGGTATGACCAAGAAATGTATTTACAAAGCTCAAAAAGTGCAGGAAAACACATTGCCCTGACTTTGGAATTGAGGTCCTCTGGGCAAATATGGAGAATTCACATCTTTGAAGCTAGACAGTTCCTAATAGACAGATTCTTGAAAACACACATTTCCTTCCTCAATGGAACGTAGGTTTCCAGTATTCCATGTCCATAGAGTCACATACTGCTTGAAAACACTTGTTGGAAGTCCTTTTTCATTAGCAATTGCTCCTGATAGTGTGACCATAGGGAAGGCCACCAAACTCACAGGAAAAGGAAAAGCAACAACCAAAGGTCAGTTCCATCATGTTTTCTCTGTAGTGGAGATTCAGTGTGCCTAGGTCTGTCTGGGAAATTCTTGGATCCTGAGTGGACACATCCTAGGTGTGAACATGGACAGTGGACCTTGGTGGCAAAATTCACCTTTCTCTCTCAGTTGGCCAAAAAGAGTAGAGCATAACAACTACCTGGAAATGCATTTAGCTGCTGGTTTCTTACTTCTGGCAGTGATCACTTGGTACACCCTTTGGGATTTCTGAAGCAAGTAAGCAGCTAGCAACTCGTAGCCGCTCGCCCAATTACAGTGGAATGCTACATCATCTTGGTAAGTGCAGCATGGCACCCAGCAATCTCAGAAATCTTCCTGCAGCCTGTTTTTTCTTAAGGGCACTTCTGGTATGACCTAGGAATGTGTTTACAATGCTCAGAAAGAGTTCAGTTCCGTTCAGACGCTAGCTGTATTCGACTCTTTGGGACCCCATGAATCGAAGCACACCAGGCCTCCCTGTCCATCACCAACTCCCGGAGCTTACACAAACTCATGACCATCGAGTTGGTGATGACATCCAGCCATCTCATCCTCTGTCATCCTCTTCTCCTCCTGCCCCCAAGCCCTCCCAGCATCAGGGTCTTTTCCAATGAGTCAACTCTTCACATCAGGTGGCCAAAGTACTGGAGTTTCAGTTTCAGCATCAGTCTTTCCAATGAACACCCAGGACTGATCTCCTTTAGGATGGACTGGTTGGATGTCCTTGCAGTCCAAGGGACTCTCAAGAGTCTTCTCCAACACCACAGTTCAAAAGCATCAATTCTTCAGTGCTCAGCTTTCTTCACAGTCCAACTCGTACATCCATACATGACCACTGGATAAACCATAGCCTTGACCAGATGGAGCTTTGTTGGCAAAGAAATGTCTCCACTTTTTAATATGCTATCTAGGTTGGTCTTAACCCTTCCAAGAAGTAAGCATCTTCTAATTTCATGGCTGCAATCACCATCTGCAGTGATTTTGGAGCCCCAAAAAATAAAGTATGACACTGTTTCTACTGTTTCCCAATCTCTTTCTCATGAAGTGATGGGACCAGATGCCATGATCTTAGTTTTCTGAATATTGAGCTGTAAGCCAACTTTTTCACTCTCCTCTTTCACTTTCATCAAGAGGCTTTTTAGTTCCTCTTCACTTTCTGCCATAAGGGTGGTATCATATGCATATCTGAGGTTACTGATGTTTTTCCTGGCAGTCTTGATTCCAGCTTGTGCTTCTTCCAACCCAGTGTTTCTCATGATGTACTCGGCATATAAGTTAAATAAGCAGGGAGACAATATACAGCCTTGACATACTCCTTTTCCTATTTGGAACCAATCTGTTGTTCCATGTCCAGTTCTAACTGTTGCTTCCTGACTTGCACATAGGTTTCTCAAGAGACAGGTCAGGTGGTCTGGTAGTCCCATCTCTTTCAGAATTTTCCACAGTTTATTGTGATACACACAATCAAAGGCTTTGGCGTAGTCAATATAGCAGAAATATATGTTTTCTGGGACTCTCTTGCTTTTTCAATGATCCAGCAGATGTTGGAAGTTTGATCTCTGGTTCCTCTGCCTTTTCTAAAACCAGCTTGAACATCTGGAAGTTCACGGCTCATGTATTGCTGAAGCCTGGCTTGGAGAATTTTGAGCATTACTTTACTAGCGTGTGAGATGAGTGCAATTGTGCAGTAGTTTGAGCATTCTTTGTTATTGCCTTTCTTTGGAATTGGAATGAAAACTGATCTTTTCCAGTCATGTGGCCACTGCTGAGTTTTCCAAATTTGCTGACCTATTGAGTACAGCACTTTCACAGCATCATCTTTTAGGATTTGAAATAGCTTAACTGGAATTCCATCACCTCCACTAGTTTTGTTTGTAGTGATGCTTTCTAAGGCCCACTTGACCTCACATTCCAGGATGTCTGGCTCTAGGTGACTGATCACGCCATCATAATTATCTGGGTCATGAAGATCTTTTTTTGAACAGTTGTTCTGTGTATTCTTGCCACCTCTTCTTAACAGCTTCTGCTTCTGTTAGATGCATAGCATTTCTGTCCTTTATTGAACCCAATCTTCGCATGGAATGTTCCTTTGGTATCTCTAATTTTCTTGAAGAGATCTCTAGTCTTTCCCATTCTGTTGTTATTCTCCATTTCTTTGCATTGATCAGAGTAAGGCTTTCTTATCTCTCCTTGCTATTCTTTGGAACTCGGCATTCAAATGGTGCAGGCTGTGACGGACCATGCAGAAGCATGGCCATGAGGAGCTATCTCTCGCCCAAGGTCAGAGGTAGTGGCTGAGGGGAGCCACCCCATGTCCGAGACCAGGGGCAGCGGCCGAGAGGAGCTACCTCATGCCTGAGGTCAGGGGAGGTGGCTGAGATGAGCTACCCCATGCCCAAGGGCAGGGGCTGTGGCCAAGAGGAGCAATCCCACGTCCACAGAGCAGCAGCTGCACGGGTGCAGGAGGACCGAGAGGAGCTACTCCACATTCAAGGTCAGGAGGGGCGGCCTGAGGAGATACCCATTGTCCAAGGTAAGGAGGAGTGGCTGTGCTTTGCTGGAGCAGCTGTAAAGAGATACCCCACGTCCAAGGTAAGAGAAACTCAAATAAGATGGTAGGTGTTGTGAGAGGGCATCAAAGGGCAGACACTGAAATCATAATCACAGAAAACTAGCCAATCTGATCACATGGACCATAACCTTGTCTAACTCAATGAAACTAAGCCATGACGTGTGGAGCCACCCAAGACGGACGGGTCATGGTGGACAGGTCTGACAGAATGTAGTCCACTGGAGAAGGGAATGGCAAACCACTTCAGTATTCTTGCCTTGAGGACCCCATGAACAGTATGAAAAGGCAAAATGATAGGATACTGAAAGAGGAACTCCCCAGGTCGGTAGGTGTCCAATATCCTACTGGAGTTCAGTGGAGAAATAACTCCAGAAAGAATGAAGGGATGGAGCCAAAGCAAAAACAATACCCAGTTGTGGATGTGACTGGTGATAGAAGCAAGGTCCAATGCTGTAAAGAGCAATATCGCATAGGAACCTGGAATGTTAGGTCCTTGAATCAAGGCAAATTGGAAGTGGTCAAACAGGATGTGGCAAGAGTGAATGTCGACATTCTAGGAATCAGCAAATTATAATGGACAGGAATGGGTGAATTTAACTCAGATGACCATTATATCTACTACTGTGGGCAGGAACCGCTTAAAAGAAATGGAGTAGCCATCATGGTCAACAATCGAGTCCAAAATATGGTACTTGGATGCAATCTCAGAAAGTGTAGGGAAATACAATGCTCTGACTCTGGAATTTGGGTCCTCAGGGCAAACCTGGAAGTCTCACATCTTTGAGTCTATACAGTTTGTGATACACAGAGGCCTGATAAAACACTCTCTGTTGATGCCTTACCTTCCTGGATGGAACATAATTTTCCCAGCTTTTTGTGTGCTCAGAGTCACAAACTGCTTGAAAAGGCTTGTTAGAAGTAATTTTTCCGTAGCAACTTCCCCTGATGTTGTGACCTTAGGGAAGACCGCCACACCCACAGGAAAAGGCAAAGGATCATCCAGACGTCTGCTCAATCACGTTTTCTTGATAGGAGCAATCCATTCAACCTAACTGTCTAGAATGCTCATGGATACTGTTCCTACACACCCTATGTTTGAACCTGGATACTGGACCTTGGCAGCAAAATTTCCATTGTTTTCTCAGTTGGCCCTAAAACGGTTAAACCTAGTTACTGCCTGAAAATGCATCTACTTGCTGTTTTCTTACTTCTGACAGTGATAGTGTTGGTGCACCCTTTGGGATTTATGAATCAAGCAGGAGGCTCTCCACTCCAAGCCACTGGCCCCTTTCCAGGGAGATGTCATCTCATCTAGGTTAGCACAATATGTCACCCAGCACTCTGAGACACACTCTTGCAGCATGAATTTTATGGTCAGATCTGGTTTGACCTAGGAATGTGTTTACAAATCTCAGAAAGTGGTGGGAAACACACTGCCCTGACTCTGGTATTTAGGTCCTCTGGGAAACTTGGAGGACTCACATGTTTGAATCTAGACAGTTCATGACAGGTAGAGGCCTGATAACATATTCTCTCGAGATGCCTTTCCTTCCTCAAAGGAATATAGCTTTCTCAACATTCTGTGTGCTGAGTGTCACACACTCCTTGAAAACGCTTGTTGGAGGTCATTTTTCATTAGCAATTTCCCCTGGAGGTGTGACTGTAGGGAAGGCGCCACACTCACAGGTAAGTTCAAAAGCACGTCCAAACATCTGTTCAATCACGTTTTCTTGGTGGGGCCATTCATCAATGTAAGTCTATTTAGAAAATCCGTGGACACTGCGGGGAAACACCTATGTTTGAATCTGGATACCAGACGTTGGTGTTAAAATATGCATTTTTCTCTCACTTGGCCCTAAAAGAGTGCCGCCGAGCAACTGCTTGAAATTCCATCTGAATGTTGTTTTCTTCCTTCTGACAATGCTAGCTTTGGTTCACCCTTTGGGATTTTTGAAGCATGTGAATGACTTGCAACTCCTAGCTGCAGGCCCATTTCCAGTGGAATGACACCTCATCTATGTGACCACAGTATTTCACCCAGCACAGTCTGATACACTCCCTCAGCATCCTTCCTTAGGAGCAGACCTGGTATGCCCTAGGAATGCATTTAGAAGTCTCAGAAAGTGCAGCAAGACACACTGTCCTGACTCTGGAACTTAGGTCCTTTAATCAGGCCTGAGCTCTCACATCTTAGAAGCTGAACAGTTCCTGCTATAAAAAACACACTCTCTGTTGATGCCTTTCCTTCATTGAAAGAACATAACTTTCCCAATGTACTGTGTGCTGAGAGTCACACACTGCTTGAAAACATTTGCTTGGAGTTCATTTTTCAGTGGCAATTTCCCCTGAGACTGTGACAGTAGGGAAGCGCCCACAATCACAAGACAAGCAAGCATCCAAATACCTGTTCCATCACGTTTTCTCTGTTAGAGAGGTCCAGTGAACCCAGGTTTATCTGGAAAAGTTTGGATCCTGTGGGGTCACATCCTGAGTGTGAACCTGAATACAGGACAAAATTCACCTTTTTCTCTCAGTTGGCACTAAAATGGTTTGGCATAGCCACTGCTTAAATATCCATCCAGTACTTGTTTTCTTATTTCTGACAGTGACAGATATGGTTCACCCATGTAATTTCTGAAGCAAGCAGTCTGCTTGCCACTTCTATCTGGTGGTCCCTTTCCTGTGAAATGTCACATAATATAGGTAGCACCACATGGCACCCAGCTCTCTCAGACACACTCTGACAGCCTGTTTCCTCCTTGGCAGTCCTGGTATGACCTAGGAATGTATTTACAAGGCTCAGAGATTGTATGGAAACATATCCCCTGACTCGGGATGTTAGGTCATCTGGGCAAGACTGGAGGTCTCACGTCTTACAATCTAGACAGTTCCTAATAGATAGAGGCCTGGAAACACACTCTCTGGTGACGCCTTTCCTTACTCAAAGGGCCATTGCTTTCCCAACATTTTAGGGCCAACCTAGAGGAAAATGCGAAATTTGCCACCAAGGTCCATTACCCAGGTTCACACGCAGGATGTGTCCCCACAGCACTGAAGAATTTTCAAGACAGACCTAGGCTAACCCTAACCCTAACCCTAACCCTAGGATCTCTCCTACAGAGAAACATGATGGAACAGACGTTTGGATGATGTTTTGCCTTTTCCTGTGAGTGTGGTGGACTTCCCTATGGTCAAACCATCAAGGGAAATTGCTACTGAAAAACAACTTCCAGGCAAGCATTTTCAAGCAGTATGTGACTCTCAGCACACAGAATGCTGGGAAAGCTACGTTCATTTGAGGAAGGAAAGGCATCAATAGAGAGTGTGTTTTCAGCCCTCTATCTATCAGGATCTGTCTATATTCTAAGATGTGAGATCTCCAGGCTTGTCCAGAGGACCCATCTTCCAGAGTCTGGGCAGTGTTTCCCTGCAAATTTTGAGCCTTGTAAGCACATTCCAAGATCACTCAGGAATGTCCATGATGAAACAGGCGATGGAAGAGTGTCCGTGTGTGCTGTGTGTCATTCTGCCCTTACCAAATGAACTGACATTCCACTGGAAATGGGCCAGGGACTAGGAGTTATGAACCGCCTGTTGCTTCAGAAATCCAGAAAGCTGGAACAAAGCTATCATTGTCAGAAGTAAGAAAACAGATATTAAATGAACTTTCAAGCAGTTGTTAGGCCACAACGTTTTAAGCCCAATGGAGAGGATAATGCAAATTTTGCCACCAAGATCTGCTATCAAGATTCACATTCATGATGTGTCCCTGCAGTATCCAAGAATTTTCCAGATAGGACTAGGCTCACTATATCTCACCTACAGAGCAAACGTGATGGAACAGACATTTGAATGTGGTTCCCTTTTACTGTGTTTGTGGGGCTTTCCCTCCAGTCACATCTTCAGGGGAAATTCTTAGTGATAAATGACCTCCAAGCAAGTGTGTGACACTCAGGAAGCAGAATGTTGGGAAAACAATGTTCCTTCAAGGAAAGACAGGCATCAGCAGAGAATGAATTTTCAGTCCTTTATCTATCAAGAATTGTCTAGATTTCTAAGATGTGAGACCTCCAGTCTTACCCCTGAGGACCTAACTTGCAGAGTCAGGGCAGTGTGTTTCCCTGCACTAACCCAGGCTTTTAACCACCTTCCTACATCATCCCAGAACTGCCCATGAGGAAACAGGCTGCAGGAATGTGTTCAGACTGCAGGGTGCCATGCTGTTGTTACCCAGGTGAGGTGACATTCCATTGTAAATAGGCCATCAGCAGCACTTGCGAGCTGCCTTCTTGCTTCTGAAATCCCAAAGGTGGGTCAAAAGTGAGCACTGTTAGAAATTAAAAAAAAAAAAAGCAATTGTATGGATTTTCTAGCAGTTGCAAATTTGACCATCAAGTTCCGGTATCCACTGTCAGACTCAGGAGGTGTCTCTGCTGTATCTACCCATATTTCACAAAGACCTAGGCTCACTGGCTGCTCTTATAGAGAAAATGTGATGGAACAGATGTTTGGATCTTGGATTGCCTTACCCTGTGAGTGTAGAGGACATCCTTACTGTCACAACATCACAAGAAATTGCTACTGAAAAATGACCTGCAAGCAAACGGTTTCAAGCAATGTGTGACTCTCAATTCACAGAATACTGGGAAAGTACTGTTTCTTCGAGGAAGGAAGGGTATCAACAGAGAGTGTGTTTTCAGGCCTCTATCTATGAAAAACTGTCTTGATTCTAACAAGAGCCCTCCAGCCTTCCCAGAGAATGGAATTTCCAGAGTCAGGGCAGTGTCTTCCTTGCCCTTTTAATGCTTTGTAAACATATTCCTAGGTCACACTGGGACTGTCCATGAGGACACAGACTGTGGGCGTGTGTCTGAGTATACAGAAGGGCCATTATGTGCTTACTTAGATAAAGTGACATTCCACTGGAAATAGGCCCATGACTAGGAGTGGTGATCTCCTTGCTTGCTTCAGAAATCCCAAAGGGTGAACCAAAGTTATTGCTCTTCAAAGTAAGAAAACAGCAATTAGATGGATTTTCAAGCAGGTGCCAGGCCACACAGTTTTAGGACAAACCGAAAGAGAAATGTGAATTGTGCCACCAGTTCCAGTATCCAGGTTCACACTTAGGATGTGGTCCTGCAGTATACACGATTTTCCAGACAGACCTAGGCTCTCTGGATCACTCCTAGAGGCAAAATGTGATGCAACAGAAGCTTGGATGTTGGTTTGCCTTTTCCAGTGAGTGTGGGGGCCTTCCCTAAGGTTACACTGTCAGAGGAAGTTTCTACTGAAAAATGACCTCCAAAGAGCGTTCTCAAGCAGTGTGTGATCCCCAGCACAGAGAATGCAGGGAAAAGTATGTTTCTTCAAGGAAGAAAAGGCATCAACAGAGAGTGTGTTATTAGGCCTATATCTATTAGTAACTGTCTAGAATCTAACATTGACCTCCAGGCTTGTCCAGGGGACCTAACTACCAGAGTCAAGGCACTATTTTTCCTACACCTTCCAAGCCTCCCAAAGACATCCTAGCTCATATAGGGATGGCCCATGAGGAAACAGACTGTAGGAGAGTGTCTGAGATTGTATGGTACCAATACTGTGCTTACCTAGATGAGATGACATTCCTCTGGGAATGGGCCAGAGGGTAGGAGTGGTGAGTCGCCTGCTTGATTCAGAAATCCCAAAGGATGGACCAAAGCTATCATTGTCAGAAGGAAGAAAACAGCAATTGGATGGATTTCCAAGCAGTTGCAAGGCCGTAGCATTTTCCCAAATCAAGAGAAAAAATATTATTTTTGCCCCAAAAATCCGGTATCCATGTCCAGACTCAGGATGTCTCCATGCAGTATCCACAAAGTTTCCAGACAGAACTAGTCTCAGTGGATCGATCCTACTGAGAAAATGTGATGGAACAGACGTTGGAATGCTAATTTGTCTTTCTCTAAAAATGGAGAGTGTGGCATCCCAATGGTCACACCATCAGGGGAAAGTGCTACTGAAAAATGACCTCCATGCCAGCATATTCAAGCCGTGTGTGTCTCTCTGCACACAAAATGTTTGGAAAGTTATGTTCCTTCAAGAAAAGAAATGCATCAACAGAGAGTGCTTTCAGCCCTCTATCTATCAGGAGCTGTCTACATTCTAAGTCGTGAGACCTTCAGTCTTTCCTAGGGATCCTAACACCCAGAGTCAGGGCAGTGTGTTTCCATGAACTTTTCAAGCCTTGTAAACACTTTCCAAGTATATACTGGGACTGCTCCTGAAGAAACAGGCTGCACGAGTGTATCCGAGTGTGTTGGGCAGCATACTGTGCTTACCTGCATGAGGTGCCAGTACAATGGAAATCAGTTAGTGGCTGGAGTGGTGAGCAACCTGCTTGCTTCAGAAATTCCAAAGGGTGGACAAATCTATCACTGTCAAAAGTAAGAAAACAGCAATTGGATGGATTTTCAAGGATTTGCTACACTGCACCATTTTAGAACCAATGTGGTCCCAAAATGAGTGTGGGAGATGAAA
Source organism: Muntiacus reevesi (assembly GCF_963930625.1). Lineage (NCBI taxonomy): Eukaryota > Metazoa > Chordata > Mammalia > Artiodactyla > Cervidae > Muntiacus > Muntiacus reevesi. The sequence goes on from NW_027078010.1 coordinate 44,901, forward strand.
ATGAGAATTTTGCCACCAAGTTCATATATACAAGTTCACACTCATGATGTGTCCCCACAATACCCACGAATTCTCCAGACAGACCTAGGCTCACTTGATCGCACCTAAAGACAAAATGTTATGGAGTACACGTTTGGATGTTGGTTTGCCTTTCCCAGTGAGTGTGGGAGCCTTCCCTACCATTGCACCTTCAGGGGAATTTTCTACTGACCAATGGCCTACAAGCAAGTGTTTTCAAGCACCGTGTGACTCTCAGCACACAGAATGTTGGGAAAGCTATGTTCCTTCGAGGACGGAAAGGCATCCATACGGAGTGTATTTTTAGGCCTCTATCTATCAGGAACTGTCTAGAACTCAAGGCATGAGACTTCAAGGCTTTCCCAGGGTCCTAACTTCCAGAGTTAGGGTACTGTGTTTCCCTGCACCTTCCAAGGCTTTAAACACATTCCTTATTCAAACTGGGCCTGCCCATGAGGAAACAGGATGCAGGAGTATGTCTGAGAGGGCTGGGTGTCATACAGTGCTTAACTAGATGAGGTGACATTACACTGGAAATGGGCCAGCAGATTGGAGTAGTGAGCCGCCTGCTTGCTTTAGAAACCTCAAAGGTTTGACCAATGTTATCACTGTCATTATTAGGAAGAGACCAATTGGATGAATCTTCAGGCAGTTGCTAAGGCCGCACTCTTTTAGATCCAACTGACAAAATTTGCTAATTTTGCCAACAGATTCAAGGATGCAGATTCACACTCAGTATGTGTCCCTGTAGTATCCAAGAATTTTCCAGACAGGCAGAGGATCATTGGATCTCTCCTAAAGAGAAAACTTTATAGAATAGACATTTGGTTGGTTGTTTTCTTTTTCCTGTGAGTTTGGGGGTCTTCCCTACAGTAACACAGTCATGGGAAATTGTTACTGAAAAATCACCTTCAAGCAAGGATTTTCAACCAGTGTGTTACTCTCATCACACAGAAATCTGGGATAACTATCTTACTTAAATGCATGAAAGACATAAAAGTGGGTGTTTTTCAGGCATCTATCTGTCAGGAACTATCTAAAGTCTAAGATGTGAGAACTCCAGGTTTGCACACAGGGCCTAATTTCCAAAGTCATAGCCAGTATATTTCATTGCACTTTCAGAGCCTTATGAACACATTCCTGGCTCCTATTGGGTCTGATTCAGAGCAAACTGGCTGTGAAATTATCTAAGATTGCTGAGAGCCATACTGTTGTTACCTAGATTATTTGACATTTTAATGGAAATGATCCAGCTCGATGGGGTTGCAAGCCACCTGCTTGTGTCAGAAACCTGAAAGATTTGACCAAACCTATTGATGTCAGAAGTAGGAAAATATCAATTGGATGGATTTTCAGGCAGCTGCCAGCGCACATCCTGTTAGTGCCAAAAGAGAGACAATGCTAATTTTGCCAAGAAGGTCAAATATTCAGGTTCACAGTCAGTATGTTTCCCTTGCAGTATCCAAGAAATTTCCAGAGAGACCTGGGGCCATTGGATCCTTCTGACAGAGAAAAATTGATGGAAGAGACATTTTGATGTTTGCTTGCTTTTCCCTGTGAGTGTGGGAGCCTTCCCTAGTGTAACACACGTGAGGGGAAATTTTTACTTAAAAATGACTTCCAGGCAAGGGTTTCCACTTAGCGGGTTACTCTCAGCAAACAGAATGCTGGGACACCTGTGTTCACTCGTGGAATGAGCGGCAATGAATAGGGTGCTTTTCAGGCATCTCTCTATCCATGACTGCTGTCTGGATTCTAAGATGTGAGAAGACCACGCCCTAAATTCCAGAGACACAGCCAGTAAGTTTCCCTGAACTTTCCATGGTTCATGAGCACAGTACTCTATCTTACTGGGACACACCATGAGGAGAGAGTCTGGAGGAGTGTGTCTGACACAGCTGAGTGCCATACTGTTTCTAAGTAGTTTAATTGGCATTCCAATGGAAATGATCTTGCCACAAGGAGTTGCACGCTGCCTGCTTGCTTCAGCAATTCCAGTGTTTTGACCAAAGCTATTGCTGTCGTTAGTGGGAAAAGAGCAAGTGTACTGATTTTCAAGGAGTTGCTAAACCCCAGCCTACTGTGGCCAACACAGAGAAAATTCTAATTTGCCAACAAGGTCCAGAATCCAGGTTCACACTGAGCATGTGTCCAAGCACTATCCAAGAATTTTCCAGACAGACTTAGGATCACTGGATCCCTCCTACAGGGGACTTCACGGAACAGATGTTTTGACATTTGTTTACTTTTCTCTGTCAGTGTGGGGGCATTTCCCATGGTAACACAGGGGAGGGGAAATTGTTACTTCAAAATGACTTCCAGGCAAGAATTTCCAAGCAGTCTGTCACTCTCAGCAAACATAATGCTGTGAAATCTGTGTTTCTTTGAGGAATGAAAGGCAAAAAATAAAAAGGAGTGTATTTCAGACATCTATCAGAAACTGTCTAGATTCTAAAATGTTAAAACTCCAGATTTGCACAGAGCACCTAATTTTCAGAGTCACAGCCAGTATGTTTGCTCACATTTCTGATACTAGCGAACCCATTCCTAGGTCATCCTGGGACTGTCTATGAAGAAACAGGCTGTAGGAGTGTGTCTGAGAGTGCTGAATGCCATCGAGTCTGGTTACCTAATGAGTTTACCTGCCATTGGAAATGATCCAGTGGCAAGGAATTGAAAGTCCCATGTTTGCTGCAGAAATCCAAGAGGTCTGACCAAAGATATTGCTGTCACAAGTAAGAAAACAGCAATTGGATGGATCTTCAGGCAGTTGCTACTCTGCACCATTTTAGGACCACCTGAAAGAAAATGCTGATTTAGCCAACAAGGTCCAGGATCCAGCTTCACACTCAGTAAGTGTCCATGCACTACCCAAGCATTTTCCAGACAGACCTAGGATCACTGGATCTCTCCTACAGAGAAAACCTGATGGAACAAACGTTTGGATGCTAGTTTGCTTTTTCCCTGTGAGTGTGGGACCGTCCTGACTGTAACACAGTCAGGGGAAGTTCTTACTGAAAAATGAAGTCCAAGCAAGCATTTTAGAGCAGTGAGTTACTCTCAGCACACAGAATGCTAGGAAATCCATGTTCCTTTGATGAAAGAAAAACATAAAAGTAGAGTGTTTTTCATGCATCTGTCTATCAGGAACTGTCTAGATTGTAAGATGTCAGAACTTCAGGTTTGCACAGAGACCCTAATTTCCAGTCATAGCCAGTGTATTTTCCTGCACTTTCTGAGCCTTTTGAACACATTCCTAGCTCATATTGGGTCTGTCCCTCAAGAAAAAGGCTTAGGAAATTATATCTAAATGTGTTGAGTGTCATAATGTTGTTACCTTGATTAGTTGACAATCTATTGGAAATGATCCTGCCACAAGGTGTTGCAAGCTGCCTGTTTGCATAGAAATAGAAATAATTTGACCAAACTCATTTATGTTGTAAATAGGAAATTGTCAATTGGATGGATTCTCAGGGAGCTGTCAGCCCACACCCTTTTAATGCCAACAGAGAGAAAAGGTGAGTTTTGCCAACAAGGTTCAATATCCAGTTTCACACTCAGTATGTGTCCCTGCAGTGTCCAAGACTTTTCCAAACAGATCTAGGATCACTAGATCTCTCCTGCAGAGAAAACTTGATGGAACTTTTACTCTGAAGCAGGGTCAGTCTTGTTGAGGTGACTCCTTCCCCAAGGCCACAACTGGGAGTCCTCACACCAAGGCCATAGAAGTGGGCCCCAGAACCAAGGTCACCTGTGAATCGGACTGGGCCCCCTTTGCAACTGTTGCCAAAAGCACCTGATCATCGCTAATGAGCTTCCTGACTCCCTACCAGGCAAGGATGCCCACTCCAGTAAACACCCTATGGTACCCCACCCAATCACCTAATATCAACCTTCCAGTAGGAATTTTCTTTGCCTTGAAACTGTAAAAATTGGCTCTTAACCCAGGAAATCAGTCAACTTTCCCTAGTCTGTCAGGTGGTTGGCCCCCTGATCCCACAGTGCCCACTTTATCTCTGCTCTTTGTTCTCAATACAAACTCACTCCCTTCTGAAATGCTCTATGTCTGAACATTCTTTTCCAACTCGTACTCAGACGGCCTCAACAAGCCTCCCATCACCAGAGCCACTTTCCTAGATCACACTCACCACTTGCTTGTCCACTCCCAACTCAGAGCAGAAAGGCCCCCTCAGCCTGGTCCTTCCCTCTCACTTCCCGTGCCTGGTCGCCAGGGGCTCACACCGTCCCTGGGCAGGCTGTCTTCTGTGTCCTGCAGAGGCCTCTGTGGTGTCAGGTGAAGAAACAAGAGGCACCCATGAAACCTCCCACCCCAGCACAGCAACCAGTACCCACCTACTGAACTCTTCACTCTGGATGGGCCTGGGGGGTGTTTCAGGGAACGTCCCCCAACATGTCCTTGTTCTCATCTAATTCCAGCACTGCCCACGTGAGAGTCACTAAGCTAATCTGTGATAACTGCACAGAGAGAATACATGTTCACTCGCCCCTCCCAGGATACATGGTTCTTATGGGCAGGTGCCTCCCAGGATATGGGGCTCACCTGGGCAGGTATCCTGCAGGGCTCAGCACCCAGGAGCTGTTCACAGAGCCCTCACTGCAAAGAGCCCCCAGCTCCTCTGTTGGACAGATCTGACCTTGAGACCCTCAGAGGAGGACCTGAGGTAACATACAGCAGCTTCAGGATAGTTTTGTGACCTTGGGCTTCACTGGTTGCAGCCTCCTTCCAGCAGGTTTTCCAGAGGGTCCCATAGCACCTGGGCACTAAGTCTGTCTCCACCCACCACCCATCCTCTCCCTGACCCCTGGGTCCCTCTCATTAGAAGAAGGCCTTCCTGAAATCCTCTCCCACTTATAGGTCAGATAAGAAGATGAGAAAACAAGTCAGAGCAGCAGCCCCATATCCATCCTGACCCAAAGGACCCACACCTGTTCCTGGAACCCTGGCCAGGACAATGAGGCCCATTTTCTGAAACCACAAGCCCAGGTGGGCAGATTGGCTGACCTGACTGGCCTGCCCTTTGGATGTGTGCCTGGGTTGAGGTCTATATAAACCCCCTCAAGTGCCTGCAGCTGTACCTGATGCTGTCTTTCTGCTTAGATCTTGCAGGGTTGGCTTGATAAGAGAGAGTGAGGGCCCATAGTGTTTCGGGGGATTGGGTCTGTGTTGGGCTCTGCTGGACCTTCTGCAGGAGGTGCTAAGCTGTCACTTCCTAAGGATGGGCTGTGTCACCTGTTCCTGCTGTTGGAAATCTTCTCAGGCAGAAATGAGGAAGCAAGAAAACAGGCAATGGGAGCAGCACAGGAGGAGTAACTCAGGTAGGAAAGTGCAAAGCTTCCAGATCACCCAGGCCAGGACCATTCTGCCTGACCTACAGGAGCCACGTCAGTAAGCATGCTGTCGCTGGAGTGGCTCCACTTTTCTCCAGCCTGTGAGGTCTTTGCACATATTCAAGTGTTTTATCTATGAAGGGTGGATGAGGTTCAGGAATGGCTAGCCTGGGGGTCAGCCAGCATTTACTTAGAGATGACTCCGTGTAGTCTCCCAGCTTCCCACTGAGGTCCCTCCTTGGGAGGGGAGGGGGTGGGGTATGTGCAAGGGCTGCTGGCTGGCTACACATGAGTAAGTCCCCATCCCTGACCATCTTCAGAATTGCTCATCCCTGAAGCAAGTGCCCTAATTGGGCTTTCACCTGTGCAACTGGTGGCTTCTTAATTAGCAATGTGGCCATTGATATTAAATGTCCTCCATCAAGACTGAGATGTTACACCACATGTACTGGTGTAAGAACCCGGGGAGGCGTGTGCACCCAGTACCCCTAGGCACAGGCTTCAGACTTGACCCCTCAACATTCTGGAGCCCAGCCACTGCTTTAGCATTTCTGAGGGTCCAGAGCTGATTTTAAGGGTTCTGTAATCCACCCTTCATCTGCTTTAATGAGACCCACATTTCTAGGATCCTACAGAGCAGGGTCTGTGTGGCTGCTCTGTGGCTTCTCTAACATGATCACATGCTGGGTGGTTTAAAACAACAGGAGTTCATCCTCTCTCAGTCCTGGAGACCAGACACCGGAAATCAAGGTGGCACAGGGCTGAGGTCCCTCCAGAGGCTCCAGGACAGGATCATTCCTGCCTTTTCCAACTTCAGGGGCTCCAGGGGTCCCTGGGCTTGTGGCCCCCTCCCTCCCATCTCTGCCTCTGCCTTTAAGAGGCTTCCCCTTTGTGTCCTCTTTCGTCTCTTTGAAGGAGTCTGTCAGTTGGATTGAAGGTCACCCTAACCCTAGATGACCTTACCTTGCTATCCTTAACTACATCTACAAAGACTCTTTTCCCAGATACGGCCCTGTTCTGGGGGGACACATCTTTTGTGGCCACCATTTACCCCATTCTCTCTCTGTCAAATAACCCTCATTTTAGGAGATCACCACATGCCCATAAAGACGGGCACAGAGAGCGGCCACACACATGGAGAGAATGAGGCCCTTGGAGTCACCTGGAACGGATGAAGACCTAGCTTCATCAGGTGAGGGGAATCACAGGGAGGAGAGGAGGATGGTCTTGTTTAGGCTTCAAAAAGACCACGTTGGGGTGGGATGTGAGATGCACAATGGGGGCGGGGAGCTTCATCAGGGCCTGAGGGGGAGGTTAGGCTTGGGCCAGGGCCATGGGTATAGAGGGGACTTAGTGTGGGGGTTGGTCATACACCCAGAAGGAAGAGCTCACAGTCACTGGGGCACAAGGACCTGGGAACCTGGGAGGGCTTCATCTTTCTGAACCTGAAGAGGAAACGTTAAAATTTTACATCACCTCCTGCTCCTTCTGCCTCTGTAACTCAGCTTGCTCCTTGCAAAGTCTGGATCATGTAGGTCACGCAATCTCAGAAAGTGGGGACTTAGAATACTCGGAGCTGGAGCTTATCTCCCTTGTCCTTGCCCTGGCCCCTGCAAACCTTCTTGATCATGCCTATTCATGATAATGAAGAGCCCGCCCCCCTGACACTCTCCTCACCCCAGGGGGAACTCCCCACTCTGCTGGAGCACCTGGCTGTTGGTGGCCACTGACAGCACTCTGGTCTCCTCAGGACCCAGCTTCAGGATACTCTGAGGTTCAGGTCAGGCAGATGGAATCTGGTCTTCTCAGAACCCACTGGGGCTTCAGTTTGGGGGCATTGTGGGGTTTAGTTCAGGTTGATGGAATCTGGTCTCCTCAGGACCTGCTGGGTGTTCAGCTTTGGGACATTGTGGGGTTCAGTTCAGGCTGACAGGAGATGGGTCACCACAAGACCCATGTGGTTTCAGCTTTGGGGCATTGTGGGGTTCAATTCAGGCTGATAGAATTTGATCTCCTCAGGACCTTATGGGGGTTCAGCTTTGTGACATTGTGGGGTTCAGTTCAGGCTGACAGGAGATGGGTCACCACAGGATCCATTGTATTTTGGCTTTGGGGCATTATGGGGTTTAGTTTTGGCTGATGGAATCTAGTTTCCTCAGGACCCATGATCTCCTCAGAACCCATTGGTGCTTCAGCTTTGGGACATTGTGGGGTTCAGTTGAGTCTGACGGGAGTCTGGTTTCCTCAAGATTCCTGCAACGATGTGCTGCTGAAAGAAAAAGTGAGGAAAATTGGGAAGAAGCTTCTGTGTGTGGCTGTTGCTGAAAGTTTGTCTCAAGAGGACCCAAGACTCTTAGGGCTTGATGTGGAAAGTTGTGGGATTTTAGTCAGTTTTTGTCTGTAGTATAAGATGGTGTCCTATATTGTTCCTTGGTGTGTGGTTTCCATTTTTCCCAGCACGGTTTATTGAGGGGGGTGGGGGGGACTGTCCTTTCCCGCGTATATATTTTTTGTTCCTTTCTTGTAAATTAATTACCATGCACCTGTAGGTTTACTTCTGAGCTCTCTTGACTATTTCTGTGCCAATTCCACACGTCTTCTGGTGACTTTAGGTACATACTCTAGATTGAAGTCAGGGATAGACATGCCACCAGCCTGTTCTGCTTTCTCAGGATCCCTTTGGCTCTTCTGGTTCCTTTGTGGCTCCACACAGATGTAAAGATTGCTTTTATTTCTGTGAAAAATGTCATTGAAATGTTGGCAGTGATTGCATGAATGTGTACGTTGCTTTGTTTAGAATGGATATTTTAATGGTATTTTCACCCATAAGCATGGGATATCTTTTTACTTGTATCCATTTAGTTTCTTTGATCATTGTCTTGTAGATTTTAGCTTTCAGGTCTTTCAAGTCCTTGGTTAGATTTCTAGTTATGTGGGGGAGGGGATGCAATTGTAAAAGGAATTATTTTCTTAATTTCTCTTTCTGATAGTTCATTATTAGTGTAGAGAATCACAAATGATCTTGCAGTTCTGCTGACTTTCTTTTTTCTTTTTTTTGGCCCCACAGCTCGACATGTTGGATCTTAGTTCTCTGACCGAGGATCAAACCTGTACCCCCTGCAGTGGAAGTGCAGTCTTAACTACTGGACTGCCAGGCAAGTCTGTGAATTCGCTTTTTAGTTCTGACAGTTGCTTTGGTGTAGTGTTATGTGGAAAACTAGAATTAAGACATCTAATAGTTTCAGTTCCATCTGGTCATCCACAGCACCCAGGGCATGGTGTCTACTAATATACTCTTCCTATGGTGCCTTTTAATACCATGTGGACTAGTACAAGGCAATTAGCATCAAACTACTTTAGCTGAATTTAGTTAGGTTAACTCTTGGCCTCTATTGCAATGTTCGATGTCATCTCTGATTTTCTGGCATGTGACTTACATGGCTGTATTGAAAAGTAACTTACTTTCTAGTAAAATTTCAAACGTGTCTACTTTAAATAGTGGTACAAAGTTTTCTACATTCACACCAAATACCGCAATGTGTTTTTCCCAAAACATGGTCACTTTCCCAGGAACCAGCCCACAACCCCAAAATGGGGGATAATTATGGTTTCCACATTACAATCCTATCCATAGGACCAGTTCAACTTTCATCAGCTGCCCAAGCTTTGTGCAACTGTCTTTCTTCATTCTAATGCAGTTTTCTTTTTCTGGAGCCATCACTGGGGCTTTCCCTCATGTTAAAAACCTTCATGGATTTAAAGTGACAAGATGACTATGATCTGGGTGGCTTTTCAGTGTGGTTTCTTTCACTGAGAATGTTTTTAGTGCTTTTCCATGTTGTGCCATGTGTCATTTTTTTCACTGTGCTTACAAACATATAACAACATTTATTATTTGAGTCATTTTAAGTATGAACTTCTATAGCATTAACTGCACTCTCATTGTAAAAATTTCCCCACCATTCATCTCCAGAATCTTTCCCTTTTCCTGAAGTGACACTGTAACCATTAAATACTCATAACCCCCAATCCCTGGCCATCTTACTCTACTTGGAATTTGTCTTATATGGATATCTCATACTAGTGGAATCATAGAACATTTTTCCTTTTGTGTCAGGCTTGTTTCACTTCACCTAATGACTTGAAGTTTCATCTACATTATAGCATGTATGAGTTATCTTGTTTTTAAAGGTTGAATCAGATCCCACTGTGTATATACTACATCGTGCTTATCCAGTCATCTGTTGAACACTTGTGCTGCTGCCACCTTTTGGTTACTATGAATAATGCTGCTATGAATATGGGGTTTGAATATCTGTTTCAGTATTTGGTTTTAAATATCTTGAGTGTATAACCTGGACCGGAATTGATGGATTCTATGTTAACTCTGTGTTTAAGTTTTTGTAAAGCCCCCTACTATTTTCTGAAGCTGTGGCATTATTTTACTATATTCCTTTATATGGCAGAGTAATGCATCTCATGGATGGAACTGCCCTATTTGCTCTTCCATTCACTTGTTGGTGGACATTTTCATTGTTTTTAACTTGGATTATCAAGAACACTGCTGCTGTAAATATTGGTGTACAAGTATATATTTGAGCACCTCTTTTAAATTCTTTGGATGTATATCTAGGAGTGGAGTTACCAAAACATATGATATTTCAGTTCAGTCACTCACTCATGTCCGACTCTTTGTGACCCCGTGGACTGCAGCCCACCAGGCTCCCCTATCCATCACCAACTCCCAGAGCTTGCTCAAACTCATGTCTATCGAGTTGGTGATGCCATCAACCATCTCATCCTCTGTTATCCCCTTCTGCTCCTGCCTTCAATCTTTCCCAGCATCAGGGTCTTTTCCAATGAGTCAGTTCTTCACATTAGGTGGCCAAAGTATTGCAGTTTCAGCTTCAGCATCAGTCCTTCCAATGAATAGTCAGGGTTGATTTCCCTTAGGATTGACTTGTTGGATCTCCTTGCAGTCCAAGTGATGCTCAAGAGTCTTCTCCAACACCACAGTTCCAAAGCATCACTTCTTCGGTGCTCAGTTTTCTTTGTAGTCCAGCTGTAACGTCTATACATGACTATTGGAACAACCATAGCTTTGAGTACATGGACCTTTGTTGGTAATGTCTCTGCTTTTTAATATGCTGTCTAGGTTGGTCATAACTTTTATTCCAAGGAGCAGGTGTCTTTTAATTTCATGGCTGCAGTCACCATCTTCAGTGATTTTTGAGCCCCCCCCCCTACAATAAATTCTGTCACCATTTCCATTGTTTTCCTATCTATTTGCCATGAAGTGATGGGGCCAGATGCCATGATCTTAGTTTTCTGAATACTGATTTTTAAGCCAACTTTTTCACTCTCCTCTTTCACTTTCATCAAGAGACTCTTTAGTTCTTCTTTGCTTTCTGCCATAAGAGTGGTGTCCTCTGTGTATCTGAAATTATTGATATTTCTCCTGGCAATTTTGATTCCAGCTTGTGCCTCGTCCAGACCCGGGATTTCACATGATATACTCTGCATATAAGTTAAATAAGCAGGGTGCTGTACTCCTTTCCTGATTTGGAACCAGTCCATTGTTCCATGTCTAGTTCTAATTGTTGCTTCTTCACCTGCATACAGATTTCTCAGGAGGCAGGTAAGGCAGTCTGGTATTCCCATACCTTTCAGAATTTTCCACAGTTTGTGGTGATCTGCAGAGTCAAAGGCTTTGGCATTGTTAACAAAGCAGAAGTAAATATTTTTCTGGATGTTTTTCTCTCTTGCTCTTTCAGTGATGCAACGGGTGTTGGCAATTTGATCTCTGGTCCCTCTGTCTTTTCTAAATCCAGCTTGAACATCTAGAAATTCATGGTTCACTTACTGTTGAAGCCTGGCTTGGAGAAATTTGATCATTACTTTGTTAACATGTGAGATGAGTGCAACTGTGTGGCAGTTGGAACATTCTTTGGCTTTGCCTTTCTTTGGGATTGGAATGAAAACTGACCTTTTCCAGTCCTGTGGCCACTACTGAGTGATATAATTACATTTTTATGTTTTCGAGAAAATGCTTGTTTTGGACACATTGATTGCACCATTTTACCTCTCCACAAGTAAAGTTTTGAGTTTCAATTTCGTACATTTTCGCCAACATTTGTTATTTGTCTTTATTGTTGATTTTCCTCACGTCCATCCTGAGTGCCTTATTAAGGAGGAAGTCATAATGCAGGACCCACATTTGAGGAGAGGAGAGTTAGCTTCATATACTTGATGGACAGCTGAGTCTGTATCAATTATTTAGAATCTTTCTGTGTGAGATTTTTATTCAACATTACTCATAAAACCTAATTTTTACTTTTTACCAGTTTGGACACCTGAAAATTATTTTAAACTTTTGGGAGCTTCCCTGGTGGCTCAGCCTGTAAAAGCATATGCTTGCAATGCAGGATACCTGGGTTCAATCCCTGGGTGGGGAAGATCCCCTGGAGAAGGAAATGGCAACCCACTCCAGTACTCTTGCCTGGAAAATTTCATGAATGGAGGCGCCTCATAGCTTACAGTCCATGGGGTTGCAAAGAGTCAGACACGACTGAGCCACTTCACTTTCACTTTCTTTTGGCTATAATCCAGCCAATTAGACTGCTTAGTTCATTCTAGCTTTGGCTATTGAGAGCTTTTTCCATACTCTCCTGCTTTTATTTTACATAAATCAGCTTTTATGGGGCTTTTTGGTCCTTCTTTCTCACATTTTAAGATTATGCTGCTTTACATATTTATTGTCTCAGTCCTAGTATCAGACACATATTTAAAGAGTCCTTGTCCCTTTTTGTTAGAGCATATTAATAAAAACTTGTATGTGGGAACTTAATAATCTCAGCAGACAATGCATGGAAATACACATGCATGTATCCAGACTATGCATACAGACGGTTATGAAGATTTTCACATGGAGTTATATGTTTCTGCATTAGGCTAAAGATAGTTTATAATGATGTCTCCAACCTGATCTCTTATGACACAGGTATTATAACCTTCTCCTTTTGTCTGCCTGTAACTTCCCACTCCAATGGTAAGAAACCTGGCTTCTACTACTCATCACTTACCAAATTCAGGGCTTGCTCCTTCAATAACTGATATGGTAGTTTCAGTCCTGTTAGCTACAAACCCCCGTGGAAAGAACTTACAGAGCCCATTGTTTATGTATGGTACATTTGCCTTTGGCCTGCAGATTCCATTCATTTACACAGTGAACTTAGGTCAGATAATTTTGTCCTAAGAGTGAGAGTGGCCTTTTAAAATTTTTCTTCTTCCTTTTAAATCTTTTGGCTGTGCCGCGTCATGTGGGGTTTTAGGTCCCTGACCAGGAATTGAACCCATATTTCCTGCACTGGCAACGTGGAGTCTTAACCACTGGGCCCCTAGGGAAGTCTGAAGCTTTTCATTTATTTCTCAATCTGTTATATTCTTTGTTAAATTCTGCATTCCAGTCTTTAGCACTCCATACCATAAACAAATAAATGTGAATAGGTAATAAATTACTTGTGTTCTGAAAACAGAAATCTATGTGCTTAGACAAATGCATAGGGGCAGGTATTCCTCACTAAAGTACCATGTGAAATATTTCAACCATATATTCCATAAACTCTTTATCATGTCTGTTTTACCTTTGCTAGAATGTCTTATACGATCATACAGTGTGTAGCACTTGAGGCTGGATTCCCTCACTCAGTAATGTAAGTGTTAGATTCATGCTTTCCTTTATTTTTATTTTAAATTGGTCTGTGGTTCATTCCTCTATATCTCTGAATGCTATTTTATTGCATTAGATGAGAGGAAAGATAATTTTCCCCCTAGTCTCAATGTTCTTCACTGAGATGTTCATAATGAAAGGAAGATGGATTGGAGAAAAACAATCAGAAGTTTAATATATGACATGCATACCTCCTATATAGTTGAAAGATACCTGGGAAAACTGTCACTTTCTGAAATGGTCCAAGACTTTACCTTAAATGCTATCATCAGCTAATAATGAAAGAAGGAGGTCAAGGAATGGAAGAAACTATTTAAGGGAGATTATTAGGTGAAGCACAGTAAACAAAGACATGGTGGTATGCAGATTAACTTCCAGGTCCATTCCATAGACCTTCTTGATATTTAGTCAAGTCATTTAGTGATATCAAGTCAGTCTTGATACTTAGTCCACTCTTGATATTTAGCCATCCTCTATTTCCTGGTCCAGACAGGGACACGTCCTTAAAGATGGAGATATCCTTAACAAATGTAAATCTACTTCATAAAATGGAATTTCGACTTGGTTTTCAAAGATCCTCCTGGGGCGGCTGTTTGTTTTTTTCTTTTGTTTTGTTTTGTTTTTTTTAATTAATCAGTCCAAAATAACCCTTTTGTCAAATGTGCATATTTTGGGTGTGCTTTTTGTGCTCCCCTTGAAATGTGCATTCAGGGGAGGAGTGTCACCCTGGAGACTGTTGATATGTGACCCCATGGACAGGGACTGGGTTGGTCACCCTGAAGTATGTGGATATGTGACTCCAGGGGAATGGTCAGAAGGAATTCACCCTGGAGACTGTGGAATTGTGAGCCCAGTTGCAAGGCTTGGGAAGGGGTCACCGTGGAGACTGTGGATGTGTGACTCCAGATACAGTGTCTGGGAGGGATCACCCAGGGGACTGTAGATATGTGATCCTAGATATAGGGTTTGGGAGAATGTCACCCTGCAGACTGTGGACATGTGACCCCAGGTGCATGGTCCAGTGTGTTGTGATCACCCTGGAGATTGTGGAAGCGTGACCACAGGTACTGGGTCTGGGAAGTGGCGTCATCCTGGAGATGTGCACATGTGATTACAGACACAGGATATTTCAGGTGGAGTCACCTTGGAAACTGGAGGAGTGACCCCAGGTGCAGGGTCTGGGGTGAGGTTCAGTGACGTCAGGACTCTTGTCTTGTTGGGAGAGACACATCAGGATTCTCCTCGAGATGTTGCAATGCAATACGGACGCCTCTCAAGGTGAGGGGGGAGACCAAGTTTGCCTTTGCAGTTGCCAGAGCAATACTGTGACTCCTGTCAGTTTTCAAGAGGAGACAGGTTTCATCTCCTTTTGAAGCATTGAACTCCACGTGCCTCTCGTGTTGTCAAAGGGATGTGAGGCCTCCTGTCAAAATGAGGCGGGGAACTAGGGCATTCTCTAGGGTCTCCACAGGGGATTCAGACGTCCCTTCCTCTTATGAGATGAAAGACGAACCTGCATTCAAGTCACTGCAGGGAAATCCGGCCTTATTTCAAACCAGGGCATCTTGGTGTCCATTCCACGTGAGGCAGCAAACTCAGGGTCCCTCTCACATATCTATAGCTGAGAGAAGCCTCCTCTTTAGGTGTTGTTTAAACCTGGCATTCCTCTTGAGTCAAAGCCAGGAAATCAGGTCTCATCTCGAGATGATTTGAGGTACACGGAGCTGTTTTCTAGTTGCTGTGCTGAACAGGGTGTTCCTCTATACTTAGGACAGTGTTTTCGGGGAATCTCTGGAGTTGCCTAAAGGAAGTCAAGCCACATGTCGTGTTTGATGGGGAACGCCAGATGGCTCTGGAGCCAATGAAGGGGAATCTGGCCTCATCTTGAGTTGATTTGGAATACACGGAGTGCTTTCATGTTGCTGCGGGGACCTCACGGTCCCTCTAGACTTGTATCAGTGTTCTTGGGGACTCTCTAGAGTTCCATCAAGGACGTCAAGGCTCCTTTCATGTTTGATGGGGAACACGGACTTGCTCTGCACTCAATGCAGGGGAATCTGATCTCATCTCTCATCGAGTGGGAAGTCTCATGGTTTTTCTCGAGTTGCGGAGGGAACCTGGGGTATATTCTCGAGTGACGACAGGGATGGACTCTTAAAACTCCTGTTTGTTCAATGATGTCAGGACGCCTGTCTAGTTGTGAGGGTCACCTCGGGATTCTCCTCGAAACTTGGTTGGACAATAGGGATGCCTCTCGAGATGAGTAGGGAAACCCACTGTCACTTTCAAGTTGTTACAGGAATACTGGGATTCCTGTCAATTTTCAAGAGGAGTCAGTCATCGTCTACTTTTGAAGCATTGAACTCCGTGTTCCTCTCGAGTTGTCAAAGGGATGTGAGACCTCCTGTGGAAATGAGGTGGGGAAATAGGGCTTTCTCTAGGGTCTCCACAGGGGATTCAGACATCCCTTCATCTTTTGAGATGAAAGACAAGCCTGCATTCATGTCACTGCAGGGAAATCCGGCCTTATGTCGAGTCACGGCATCTCGGTGTCCATTCCACTTGAGGCAGCAAACTCAGGGTCCCTCTCACGTACCTATAGCTGAGAGAAGCTTCCCCGTGAGGGGGTTCTGGAAAGTTGGCATTCCTCTTGATTCGAAGCCAGGGAATCAACTCTCATCTCGAGATGATTTGAGGTACACGGAGCTGTTTTCTAATTGCTGTGCTGAACGTGGTGTTCCTCTATACTTAGGACAGTGTTTTCAGGGAATCTCTGGAGTTGCCTAAAGGAAGTCAAGCCACTTGTCGTGTTTGATGGGGAACGCCGGATGGCTCTGGAGCCAATGTAGTGTAATCTGGCCTCATCTCACGTTGATTTGCAGTACACTGAGCACTTTCGTGTTGCTGCGGTGACCTCAGGGTCACTCTAGACTTGTATCAGTGTTCTTGGGGACTCTCTGGAGTTCCATCAAGGAAGTCAAGGCTCCTTTCATGTTTGATGGTGCACATGGAATTGCTCTGCACGCAATGCAGGGGAATTTGATCTCATCTCTCTTCGAGTGGAAAGTCTCATGGACTTTCTCGCGTTGCGGAAGGAACCTGGGTTATATTCTCGAGTGAGGAAGGGGATGGCCCCTCATAATGCGTGTTTGTTCAGTGACATCAGGCCTCCAGTCTCGTTGCGAGGGACAACTCGAGATTCACTTCGAGACTTGGCAAGTCAATAAGGAAGACACCTCTCGAGGTGAGGCGGGAGACCCAGTGTCCTTTCAAGTTGCCACAGGGATACTGGGATTCCTGTCAATTTTCAAGAGGACTCAGTCATCGTCTACTTTTGAAGCATTGAATTCCACTTTCCATTCGTGTTGTCAAAGGGATGTGAGGCCACATGTCAAGATGAGGTGGGGAAATAGGGCTTTCTATAGGGTCTTCAAGGTGATTCAGGAATCCCTTCATCTGATGAGATGAAAGACGAGCCTGCACTCAAGTCACTGCAGGGAATTCCGGCCTTATTTCGAGTCAGGGCATCTCGGTGTCCATTTCACTTGAGGCAGCAAACTGAGGGTTCCTCTCACATACCTAGAGCTGAGAAAAGCCTCCGCTTGAGCTGCTGTGGAAAGTGGGCATTCCTCTTGATTCGAAGCCAGGAAATCAGCTCTCATCTTGAAATGATTTGGGGTACACGGAGCTTTTCTCGAGTTGCTGTGCTGAACTTGGTGTTCTTCTAAACTTGGGACGGTGTTCTCGGGGAATCTCTGGAGTTGCCTAAAAGAAGTCAAGCCACTTGTCCTGCTTGATGAGGAATGCTGGATTGCTCTAGAGCCAATGCAGGGAAATCAGGCCTCACCTCAAGTTGATTTGAGGTAAACGGGGATACTTCGTGTTGCTGCGTTGACCTCAGGGTCCCACTAGACATGTGACAGAGTTATTGGGGACTATGTGGAGTTTCATCTAGGAAGTCAAGGCTCCTTTCGTGTTTGATGGGGAACACCGACTTGCTTTGCATGCAATGCAGGGGAATCAGGCCTCGTCTCACGGCGAGGGGGAATTCTCATGGTTTTCTCGAGTTGTGGCGGGAAACTGGGTTATATTCTCGAGTTACAGCTGGGATGACCCTTCAAAACTTGTGTTGGTTCAGTGATATCAGGACTCCTGTCTAGTTGTGAGGGACACATTGAGATTCTCCTCGAAGCTTGGCAGGGCAATAGGGACGCCTCTCAATGTGAGAGGGGCAACCCAAGGTCCTTTCCAGTTGCCACAGGAATTTTGGGATTCCTATCAATTTTCAAGAGGAGGGAGCGATACTCCCCTTTTGAAGCATTTAAATCCACGTGCCTCTCGAGTTTCAAAAGGATGTGAGGCCTCCTGTTGAGATGAGCCGGGGAACTAGGGCTGTCTCTAGGGTCTCCACAGGGGATTCAGACATCCCTTCATCTTGTTTGATGAAAGACGAGCCTGCCTTCAAGTCACTCCAGGGAATTCCGGCCTTATTATGAGTCAGGGCATCTCGGTGTTCATTCCACTTGAGGCAGCAAACTCAGGGTCCCTCTCACATACATATACCTGACAGAAGCCTCCTCGTCAGGTGCTTGTGTAAAGTTGACATCCCTCTTGAGTCAAAGCCAGGGAATCAGCTCTCATCTCGAGATGATTTGGGGTACACAGAGCTTTTCTCGAGTTTCTGTGCTGAACTTGGTGTTCCTCTAGTCTTGAGATGGTAGTCTCGGGTAATCTCTGGAGTAGCCTAACGGAAATCAAGCCACTTTGTGTGTCTGATGGGGAACGAGTGATGTCTCTGGAGACAATGCAGGGGAATCGGGTCTCATCTCGAGTTGATTTGAAGTACACGGTGCACTTTCATGTTGCTGCAGGGGACCTCAGGGTCTCTCTAGACTTGTGACAGTGTTCCTGGGGACTCTCTGGAGTTCCATCAAGGAAGTCAAGGCTCCTTTCGTGTTTGATGGGGAACACGGACTTGCTCTGAATGCAGTCCAGGGGAATCGGGCCTCATCTTGAGTTGATTTGGAGTACACGGAGCCCTTTCATGTTGCTGCGGGGACCTCAGGGTCCCTGTAGACTTCTGACAGTGTTCTTGGGGTCTCTCTGGAGGTCCTTCAAAGAAGTCAAGTCTCCTTTCCTTTTGATTGGGAACACGGACTTAACCTGCATACATTGCATGGGAACTGGGCCTCATCTCGCGGTGAGGAGAAAGTCTCATTGTTTTTCTGGAGTTGTGGAGGGAACCTGGTTATGTTCTAGAGTTACGGCGGGGATGGCCCTTCAAAACTCATGTTTGTTCAGCGATGTGTGAACTCCTGTCTAGTTGCGAGGGACACCTTGAGATTCTCCTCAAGGCTTGGCAGGACAATAGTGACGCCTCTCGAGGTGACGGGGGAGACCCAGTGTCCTTTCAAGTTGCAACAGACATACTGGGATTCCTGTCAATTTTCAAGAGGACTCAGTCATCGTCTCCTTATGAAGCATTGAATTCCGCATTCGACTCGTGTTGTCAAAGGGATGTAAGGTCACCTGTCGAGATGAGGTGGGGAAATAGGGCTTTGTCTAGGGTCTCCACAGGGGATTCAGACATCACTTCATCTTTTGAGATGAAAGACACGCCTGCATTCAAGTCACTGCAGGGAAATCCAGCCTTATGTCGAGTCAGGGAATCTCGGTGTCCATTCCACTTGTGGCAGCAAATTCAGGGTCCCTCTCACATACCTATAGTTGAGAAAAGCATCCGCTTGAGCTGCTTGTGGAAAGTTGGCATTCCTCTTGAGTCGAAGCCAGGGAATCAGCTCTCATCTCGAAATGTTTTGGGGTACACGGAGCTTTTCTCGAGTTGCTGTGCTGAACTTGGTGTTCCTCTAGACTGGTGGCGGTATTCTCATAGAGTCTCTGGAGTTGCCTAAAAGAAGTCAAGCGACTTGTGCTCTTTGATGAGGAATGCAGGATTGTTCTGGAGCCAATGCAGGGAAATCAGGCTTCATCTCGAGTTGATTTGTGGTACACGGGGCTCTGTCGTGTTGCTGCATTGATCTCAGGGTCCCTCTAGACTTCTGACACAGTTCTTGGGGACTATGGAGAGTTTCATCTAGGAAGTCAAGGCTCCTTTCGTGTTTGATGGGGAACACGGACTTGCTCTGCATGCAATGCAGGGGAATCGGGCCTCATCTCACGGTGAGGGGAAAGTCTCATTGTTTTTCTGGAGCTGTGGTGTGGAACCTGGGTTATATTCTCGAGTTACGGCAGAGTTGGCCCTTCAAAACTCGTGTTTGTTCAGCGACGTCAGGAGTCCTGTCTAGTTCCGAGGGACACCTTAGGATTCTTCTCGAGGCTTGGCAGGACAATTGGGATGCCTCTCGAAGTGAGGCGGGACACCAGGTTTCCCTTTGCAGTTGCCAGAGCCATACTGTGACTCCTGTCAGTTTTCAAGAGGAGTCAGGCTTCGTCTCCTTTTGAAGCATTGAACTCCGCTTGCCTCTCATGTTGTCAAAGGGATGTGAGGCCTCCTGTCGAGATGAGGCTGGGAACTAGCGTATTCTCTAGGGTCTCCACAGGGGATTCAAACATCCCTTCATCTGTGAGATGAAAGACAATCCTGCATTCAAATCACTGCAGGGACATCCGGCCTTATTTCAAGTCAGGGCATCTCGGTGTCCATTCCACTTGAGGCAGCAAACTCAGGGTCCCACTCACGTACCTATAGCTGAGAGAAGCCTCCTCTTTAGGTGTTGTTTAAAGCTGGCATTCCTCTTGAGTCAAAGCCAGGGAATCAAGTCTCATCTCGAGATGATTTGAGGTACACGGAGCTGTTTTCTAGTTGCTGTGCTGAACGTGGTGTTCCTCTATACTCAGGACGTTGTTCTCAGGGAATCTCTGGAGTTGCTTAAAGGAAGTCAAGTCACTTGTCATGTTTGATGGGGAACGCCGGATGGCTCTGGAGCCAATGAAGGGGAATCTGGACTCATCTCGAGTTGATTTGGGGTACATCGAACTATTTCATGCTGCTGCGGTGACCTCAGGGTTCCTCTAGACATTTATCAGTGTTCTTGGGGACTCTCTGGAGTTCCATCAAGGAAGTCAAGGCTCCTTTCATGTTTGATGGGGAACACGGAATTGCTCTTCACTCAGTGCAGGGGAATCTGATCTCATCTCTCATCGAGCGGGAAGTCTCATGGATTTTCTCGAGTTGTGGAGGGAACCTGGGTTATATTCTCAAGTGACGATGGGGATGGCCCGTCAAAACTCGTGTTTTTTCAGCTACGTCAGGACTCCTGTCTAGTTGCGATGGACAATCGGGATTGTCCTCGAGTCTTGGCAGGGCAATAGGGATGCCTCTCGAGGTGAGGCGGGAGACCCAGTGTCCTTTCAAGTTGCCACACGGATACTGGGACTTCTGTCAATTTTCAAGAGGACTCAGTCATTGTCTACTTTTGAAGCACTGAACTCCGTGTTCTACTCGTGTTGTCAAAGGGATGTGAGGCCTCCTGTCGAGATGAGGCGGGGAACTAGGGCTTTCTCTAGGGTCTTCATAGGGGATTCAGATATCCCTTCATCTTTTGAGATGAAGGATGAGCCGGCATTCAAGTCACTGCAGGGAATTCCGGCCTTATTTCGAGTCAGGGCATCTCGGTGTCCATTCCACTTGAAGCAGCAAACTCAGGGTGCCTCTCACATACCAAGAGCTGAGAAAAGCCTCCACTTGAGCTGCTTGTGGAAAGTTGGCATTGCTCTTGTTTCAAAGCCAGGGAATCTGCTCTCATCTCGAAATGATTTGGGCTACACGGAGCTTTTCTCGAGTTGCTGTGCTGAACTTGGTGTTGCTCTAGACTTGGGATGGTGTTCTCGGGGAATCTTGGAGTTGCCCAAAAGAAGTCAAGCCACTTGTGCTCTTTGATGAGGAATGCAGGATTGCTCTGGAGCCAGTGCAGGGGAATCGGGCCTCATCTCGAGTTGATTTGTGGTACACGGTGCTCTTTCCTATTGTTACACTGACCTCAGGGTCCCTCTAGACTTCTGACACAGTTCTTGGGGACTATGTGGAGTTTCATCTAGGAAGTCAAGGCTCCTTTCGTTTTTGATGGGGAACATGGACTTGCTCTGCATGCAATGCAGGGGAATCGGGCCTCATCTCATGGCAAAGGGGAATTCTCACGGTTTTCTTGAGCTGTGGCGGGAACCTGAGTTATGTTCTCAAGTTATGGTTGGGATGACCCTTCAAATTCGTGTTGATTCAGTGACATTAGGACTCCTGTCTAGCTGCAAGGGACAACTCGGGATTCTATTCAAGGCTTGGTAGGGCAATAAGGATGCCTCTCGAGGTGAGGGGGGAGACCCAGGGTCCATTCCAGTTGCCACAGTAATTTGGGGATTCCTATCAATTTTCAAGAGGAGGCAGCCATGCTCTCCTTTTGAAGCATTTAAATCCATGTGCCTCTGGAGGTTTCTAAAGACTGTGAGTCCTCCTGTCGAGATGAGCCGGGGAACTAGGGTTTTCTCTAGGGTCTCCACAGGGGATTCAGACATCACTTCATCATGTGTGATGAAAGACGAGCCTGCATTAAAGTCACTGCAGGGAAATCCAACCTTATTTCGAGTCATGGCATCTGGGTAACCATTCCACTTGATGCAGCAAACTCAGGGTCCCTCTCACATACCTAGAGCTGAAAGAAGCCTCCTCTTGAGGGGCTTGTGGAAAGTTGGCATTCCTCTTGAGTCGAAGCCAGGGAATCAGCTCTCATCTCGAGATGATTTGGTGTACACAGAATTTTCTCGAGTTGCTGTGCTGAATTTGGTATTCCTCTTGTCTTGAGACGGTATTCTCAGGTAATCTCTGGAGTTGCCTAAAGGAAGTCAAGCCACTTGTTGTGTTTGATGGGGAATGAGTGATGGCTCTGGAGCTAGTGCAGGGGAATCGGGCCTCATCTCGAGTTGATTTGAAGCACACAGTGCACTTTCATGTTGCTGTGGGGTTCTCAGGGTCCCTCTAGACTTTTCAAAGTGTTCCTGGGGACTCTCTGGATTTCCATCAAGGAAGTCAAGGCTCCTTTCGTGTTTTATGGGGAACACAGACTTGCTTTGCATGCAGTGCATGGGAAGCGGGCCTCATCTCGAGTTGATTTCAAGTACACAGTGCATTTTCATGTTGCTGCGGGGACCTCAGGGACCCTCGAAACTTGTGACAGTGTTCCTGGGGACTCTCTGGATTTCCATCAGGGAAGTCAAAGCTCCTTTCGTGTTTGATGGGGAACACAGACTTGCTCTGAACGCAGTGCAGGGGAATCGGGCCTCATCTCGAGTTGTTTTGGAGTACACAGAGCCTTTACATGTTGCTCTGTGTTCCTCTCGAGTTGTCAAAGGGATGTGAGGCCTCCTTTTAAGATGAGGCTGGGAACTAGGGTATTCTCTAGGGTCTCCACAGTGGATTCAGACATCCCTTCATCTTGTGAGATGAGAGATGAGCCTGCATTCAAGCCACTGCAGGGACACCTGGCCTTATTTTGAGTCAGGGCTTCTCAGTGTCCATGTCACTTGAGGCAGCAAACTCAGGGTCCCTCTCACATACCTATAGCTGAGAGAAGCCTCCTCTTTAGGTGTTGTTTAAAGCTGGCATTCCTCTTGAGTCAAAGCCAGGGAATCAGCGCTCATCTCGAGATGATTTGAGGTACACAGAGATGTTTTCTAGTTGCTGTGCTGAACGTGGTGTTCCTCTATACTTAGGACGGTGTTCACGGGTAAACTCTGGAGTTGCCTAAAGGAAGACAAGCCACTTGTCGTGTTTGATGGGGAATGCTGGATGGCTCTGGAGACCATGCAGGGGAATCAGGCCTCACCTCGTGTTGATTTGAAGTACACGGAGCGCTTTCGTGTTGCTGTGGGGAACTCAGTGTCCCTCTATACCAGTGACAGTGTTCCTGGGGACTCTTTGGAGTTCCATTAAGGAAGTCAAGGCTCCTTTCGTGTTCATGGGGAACAGGGAATTGCTCTGCCTGCAGTGCAGGGGATTCAGGCCTCATCTCACGGCCAGGTGAAAGCCTCATGGTTTTTCTCGAGTTGCGGCAAGAACCTGGGTTATGTTTTCTAGTTACGACGAGGATGGACCTTCAAAACTTGTGTTGGATCAGCAACGTCAAGATTCCTCTCTAGTTGCGAGGGACACCTCGGAATTCTCCTCGAGGCTTGCATGGGCAATAGGGATGCCTCTCGAAGTGAGGCGAGAGACCCAGGGTTCCTGTCCAGTTGCCATAGGGATATTGTGATTCCTATCAATTTTGAAAAGGAGTCAGGCTTCGTCTCCTTTTGAAGCATTGAACTTCGAATGCCTCTCGAGTTTTCAAAGGGAAGTCAGGCCTCATGTCGAGATAAAGCAGGGAACTAGTGCTTTCTCTAGGGTCTCCACAAGGGATTCAGACATCCCTTCTTTATGTGAGATGAAAGATGAGCCTGCATTCAAGTCAATGCAGGGAAATCCGGCCTTATTTTGAATCAGGGTATCTCGATGTCCATTCCACTTGAAGCAGCAAAATCAGGTTCCCTTTCACATACATATAGCTGAGAGAAGCCTCCTCTTGAGTTGCTTGTGGAACGTTGGCATTCCTCTTGAGTCCAATCCAGGGAATCAGCTCTCATCTTGAGATGATTTGTGGTACACGGAGCTTTTGTCGAGTTGCTGTGCTGAACTTGGTGTTCCTCTAGATATGGGACGGTGCTCTCGGTTAATCTCTGGGGTTGCTAAAAGAAGTCAAGCTACTTGATCTGTTTGATGGGGAATGCACGATGGCTCTGGAGCCAATGCAGGGGAATCCGGCCTCATGTCAAGTTGATTTGTAGTACACGAAGCTCTTATGTGTTGCTGTGGTGGCCTCAGCACCTCTAGACTTGTGAGGTGCTGAAGTCCCCAGTCTTCTTGGGGACTATGTGGAATTTCATCTAGGAAGTCAAGGCTCCTTTAGTGTTTGATGGGGAACTCAGATGTGGTCTGCATGCAATGCAGGGGAATCACACCTCATCTCGAGTCGATTTGGGGTACACGATGCTCTTTTGTGTTGCTGCGGGGACCTCAGGGTCCCGCTAGACTTGTGATAGTGTTCTTGGGGACTTTCTGGAGGTCCATCAAGGAAGTCAAGGCTCCTTTTGTGTTTAATGAGGAACACAGACTTGCTCTGCACGCAGCATTGCAATCGGGCTTCATCTCGCAGCGATGGGGAAGTCTCATGGTTTTTCTTGAGTTTCAGCGGGAATCTGGGGTATGTTCTCGTATTACGGCGGGGATGGCCTTTCAAAACTCATGTTGGTTCAGCGACTTCAGGACTCATGTCTAATTGCCAGGGATACCTCGGGATTCTCCTTGAGGCTTGGCAGGGCAATAGGGACGCCTCTCGAGGTGAGACAGGAGACCCAGACTTCCTTCGCAGTTGCCAGAGGGATATTGGGATCCCTATCAATTTTCAAGGTGAGTCAGGCGTCGTCTCCTTTTGACGCCTTGAACTCTGCACTCCTCTCGAGTTGTCAAAGGGATGTGTGGCCTCCTGTCGAGATGAGTCGGGGAACAAGGGCTTTCTTTAGGGTCTCCACGGGGGATTCAGATATCCCTTCATCTTGTGAGATGAAAGAGGAGCCTGCATTCACGTCACTGCAGGGAAATCCGGCCTTTTTTCGAGTCTGGGAATCTCATTGTACATTCCACTTGAGGCAGCAAGCTCAGGGTCCCACTATGATACTTATAGCTGAGAGAAGCCTCCTCTTGAGGTGCTTGTGGAAAGTTGGAATTCCCTTTGAGTCGAGTTCAGCGAATCAGCTCTCATCTCGAGATGATTTGGGGTACATGGAGCTTTTCTCGAGTTGCTCTGCAGAACTTGGTGTTCCTCTGGACTTGGAATGATGTTCTCATGGAATCTCTGGAGTTGCGTAAAGGAGGTCAAGCCACATGTTCTATTTGATGGGGAACGTGTGATGGCTCTGGACCCAATTCAGGTGAATTGGGCCTCATCTCGAGTTGATTTGGGGTACACGAGCTCTTTCATGTTGCTGCGTAGTCCGCAGGGTCCCTCTAGCTTTGTAACAGTGTTCTTGGGGACTCTCTGGAGTTCCATCAAGGAAGTCAAAACTCTTTTCAAGTATGATGGGGAACACACACATGCTCTGCATGCAATGCAGGGGAATCAGACCTCATCTCACGGCGAGGGGGATGTCTCATGGTTTTTCTCGAGTTGCGGTGGGAACCTGGGGTATGTTCTTGAGTTGCGGTGGGGATGGACCTTCAAAACTTGTGTTGGGTCAGCGACGTCAGGACACCTGTCTAGTTGCGAGGGACACCTCGGGATTCTCCTCGGGGCTTGGGAGGGCAATAGGGAAGTCTCTCGAGGTAAAGTGGAGACCCAGGGTCCCTTTCCAGTTGCCACAGAGATATTGAGATTCCTATCAATTTTCAAGAGGAGGCAGGCATCATCTACTTTTGAGGCATTGAACTCCACGTGCCTCTCAAAGTTTCAAAGGGATGTGAGGCCTCCTGTCGAGATGAGGCAGGGAACTTGGGCTTTCTCTAGGGTAGCCACAGGGGATTTAGACATCCCTTCTTCTTGTGAGATGATAGACGAGACTGCATTCAAGTCACTGCAGGGAAATCCGGCCTTATTTCGAGTAAGGGCATTTCGGTGTCCATTCCACACGAGGCAGCAAACTCAGGATCCCTCTCACATACCTATAGCTCAGAGTAGCCTCCTCTTGAGGTGCTTGTGGAAAGTTTCCATTCCTCCTGTGTCATAACTCTCATCTCGAAATGCTTTGGGGTACACGGAGCTTTTGTCGAGTTGCTGTGCTGAACTTGGTGTTCCTCTAGATATGGGACGGTGCTCTCGGTGAATCTCTGGGGTTGCCTAAAGGAAGTCAGGCTATTTGCCCTGTTTAATGGGGAATGAGGGATGTCTCTGGAGTCAATGCAGGGGAATCGGGTCTCATCTAGAGTTGATTTGAGTTAAACGAGTTCTTTCGTGCTGCTGCTGTCACTTCAGGGTCCCTGCAGAACTTTGACAGTGTTCTTGGGGACTATGTGGAGTTTCATCTAGGAAGTCAAGGCTCTTTTCGTGTTTGATGGGGAACATGGACTTGCTCTGCATGCAGTGCAGGGGAATCAGGCCTCATCTCGAGTTGATTTGGAGTACATGGAGCGCTTTCATGTTGTTTCGGGGACCTCAGGGTCCCTCTAGACTTGTGAAAGTGTTCCTGGGGACTCTCTGGAGTGCCATCAAGGAAGTCAAGGCTCCTTTCCTGTTTGATGGGGAACACGGACTTGCTCTGCATGCAGTGCAGGGGAATCGGGCCTCATCTCGTGGCGAGGGGAAAGTGTCATTGTTTTTCTCGAGTTGCGGTGGGAACCTGGATTATGTTCTCGTGTTATGACGAGGATGGCCCTTCAAAACTCGGGTTGGATCAGTGATGTCAGGACTCCTGTCTAGTTGCGAGGGACACCTCGGGATTCTCCTCGGGGCTTGGGAGGGCAATAGGGACGCCTCTCAAGGTGAGAGGGGAAACCCAGGTTCCATTTGCAGTGGCCACAGGAATTTTGGGATTCCTATCATTTTTCAAGAAGAGTCAGCCATCGTCTCCTTTTGAAGCATTGAACTCCGTGTGCCTCTCGAGTTTTCACAGGGATGTGAGGTCTCATGTTGGGATGAGGCCAGGAACTAGGGCTTTCTCTAGGGTCACCACAGGGGATTCAGACATCCCTTCATCTCGTGAGATGAAAGACGAGCCTGCATTCAAGTCACTGCAGGGAAATCCAGCCTTATTTCGAGTCAGGACATCTCGGTGTCCATTTCACTTGAGGCCACAAACTCAGGGCCCATCTCACATACATATAACTGAGAGAAGCCTCCTCTTGAGGTACTTGTGGACAGTTGGCATTCCTCTTGAGTTGAATCCAGGGAAGCAGCTCTCAACTCGAGATGATTTGGGGGTACAGGGAGCTTTTCTCGAGTTGCAGTGCTGAACTTTGTGTTCCTTTAGATATTGGACGGTACTCTTGGTGAATCTCTGGAGTTGCCTAAAGGAAGTCAAGCCACTTGTCATATTTGATGGGGAATGCGAGATGGCTCTGGAGCCAATGCAGGGCAATCGCGCCTCATCTCGAGTTGATTTCATTTACACGAATTCTTTTGTTTTGCTGCGGTGACCTCAGGGTCCCTCTCGACCTCTGGCAGTGTTCTTGGGGACTATGTGGAGTTTCATCTAGGAAGTGAAGCCTCCTTTCATGTTTGATGGGGAACACGGATTTGCTCTGCACTCAGTGCAGGGGAATCGGGCCTCACCTCGCGGCCAGGGGGAAGTCTCATGGTTTATGTTGAGTTGCGGCTGGGACCTAGGGTATGTTCTTGGGTTACGGCGAGGATGGCCCTTCAAAACCCTTGTTGGTTGAGCGGCGACAGGACTCCTGTCTAGTTTTGAAGGACACCTTGGGAGTCTCCTCGAGGCTTGGCAAGGCAATAGGGATGCCTCTCGAGGTGAGGTGTTGACCCAGCTTCCCTTTGCAGTTGCCACAGGGATATTGCTATTCCTATCAATTTTCAAGAGGTGTTAGGCATCGTCTCCTTTTGAAGCATTGAACTCCGTGTTCCTCTCGAGTTGTCAAAGGGATGTAAGGCCTCCTGTCGAGATGAGGTGGGGAACTAGGGCTTTCTTTAGGGTCTCCACAGGGGATTCAGACATCTCTTCATCTTGTGAGATGAAAGACGAGCCTGCATTCAAGTCACTGCAGGGAAATCCAGCCTTATTTCGAGTCAGGGCATCTCGGTGTCCATTCCACTTGAGGCAGCAAACTCAGGGTCCCTCTCACATACCTAGAGCTGAGAAAAGCCTCCGCTTGAGCTGCTTGTGGAAAGTTGGCATTCCTCTTGAGTCGAAGCCAGGGAATCAGCTCTCATCTCGAATGTTTTGGGGTACACGGAGCTTTTCTCGAGTTGCTGTGCTGAACTTGGTGTTCCTCTAGACTTGGGACGGTGCTCTCGGGGAATCTCTGGAGTTGCCTAAGGGAAGTCAAGCCACTTGTCTAGTTTGATGAGGAAAGCGGGATTGCTCTGGAGCCAGTGCAGGGGAATCGGGTCTCATCTCGAGTTGATCTGGGTACTCGGAGCACTTTCGTGTTGCTGCGGGGACCTCAGTGTCCCTCTACACTTGCGACAGTGTTCTTGGGGACTCTCTGGAGTTCCATCACGGAAGTCAAGGCTCATATCCTGTTTTATGGGGAACACGGAATTGCTTTACATGCGATGCAGTGGAATTGGGCCTCATCTCACGGCGAGGGTGAATTCTCCTGGGTTTTCTTGAGTTGTGGTGGGGACCTGGGGTATCTTCTCGAGTTACGGCGGGAATGACCCTTCAAAACTCATGTTGTTCAGTGACATCAGGACTCCTGCCTAGATGTTAGGGACACCTCGGTATTCTCATCGAGGCTTGATAGGGCAATAGGGACCCCTCTCAAGGTGAGGCGAGAGACCCAGGGTTCCTGTCCAGTTGCCACAGGGATATTGGGATTCCTATCAATTTTCAAGAGGAGTCAGGAATCGTCTCCTTTTGAGGCATTGACCTCCGCGTGACTCTCGAGTTTTGAAAGGAGTGTGAGGCCTCCTGTTGAGATGATACGTGGAACTAGGGCTTTCTCTAGGGTCTCCACAGGGGATTCAGACATCCCTTCATCTCGTGAGATGAAAGACGAGCTTGCATTCAGGTCACTGCAGGGAAATCCGGCCTTATCTCGAGTCACGGCATCTCGGTGTCCATTCCACTTGAGGCAGCAAACTCAGGGTCCCTCTCACATACCTATAGCTGAGAGAAGCCTCCTCTTGAGGTGCTTGTGGAAAGTTGGCATTCCTCTTGAGTCAAAGCCAGAGAATCAGCTCTCATCTCAAGATGATTTGCTGTACACGGAGCTTCTCTCTAGTTGCTGTGCTGAACTCGTGTTCCTCTAGACTTGGGATGGTGTTCTCGCGGAATCTCTGGAGTTGCCTAAAGGAAGGCAAGCCACTTGCTGTGTTTGCAGGGGAACGCCTGCTAGCTCTGGAGCCATTGCAGGGGAATCAGGCCTCATCTCGTGTTGATTTGTGGTACATGGAGCTCTTTTGTGTGATTGCGGTGACCTCAGGTCCCTCTAGACTTGTGACAGTGTTCTTGGGGCCTCTCTGGAGTTCCATCAAGGAAGTCAAGGCTCCTTTCTTGTTTGATGGGGAACACGGAATTGGTCTTCACGCAATGCTGGGGAATTGGGGTTCATCTCGTAGCGAGGGGGAAGCCTCATGGTTTTTCTCGAGTTGCAGCGGGCACCTGAGGTATATTCTCCAGTTGATTTTTGGCTGCACCAGACCACTGAGGAAGTTACCTTTTGACTATCCTTGATGACTGTTGTTAAATCCATCAAATTCTTTACATTTAATAGTGGAAACAAATGTGGTTAATGTAAGTTTGAAGTCAAGAATGCCAAATTAATTTGCCTCTCTATCCCTGTGTTCCCTTTCACAGCTAAAATTTTCACCAGAGCACTGGAGAATTCTTTGCTAAATATATATTCCACAAAATGTTATTCTTATGAAATTTTAAAATCTTTAATCAATAACTTTGGTAAATGGTGGACTAAATTAAAAAAAATAAAATATTCGCCTATGCAGCATTTCCTATGTTTATTTAATCATGCAAGTCTTCTTTCTCTTCTCTTTCTCTCTCTCTCTCTCTCTCTTTTTTTTTTTTTTTTTTTTTGCAGGTCTTCTATCTTCAAATGAGCATCTTGGGGTTTAGTGTTCCCCCAAACACCCTATAAAGAGCTACCCTAAGCCAACTTTTCAAGCACAGTTATAAGGTTCTTTTTGGTAGATTCATGTAGCATTTATTAATTAGAGTGGATGAAGACTAACGATGCCTTCTTAACCTTGCCACCATGTTATAAGGAAAGCAAGTCTGGCACATAACTATGAAACATTTACTAAACAGAAATTCATTATTAATAAAACATGCATGCATGCTAAGTTGCTTCAGTTGTGTCCGACTCTTTGCGACTCTACGGACTGTAGCCCACCAGGTTCATCTGTTTATAGGATTCTCCAGGCAAGAATACTGGAGTGGGTTGCCACACCCTCCTCGATCTTCCTGACCCAGAAATCCAATCAGCACCTCTTACATCACCTGCATTGGCAGGTGGGTTCTTTACCACTAGTGCCACCTGGCAAGCCCACAATAATAAAACATAAGGTAAATCTCAATAAAATTCAGATCTCTGCTCTTTTAAATGCACTGATCACAGCCTGCATGAAAGATTCACTCAAGGCAGAACAATACAGGCAGATTTAGGTTCAACTTTTGGACTCAACATCTTTTAGAGATCAAGCCTCAAGTACCATCCCTAAGGTTACTGGCTACACAGTTTGCTAGATTTTATTTCCTGCTCAAAGAATAGAAGGGGTTGTCTTAAAATATTTCTGCCACATCAAAAGGCTTGAATAACACTTGTTTCACCAATGACAGTAAAATGAATTAGCACAATTTTATGTCACCTTTTCTATACTGAATATTCTTAAAATCATTTCAGACATTGTTATACACACATTGGGACATGTTTTATAACATCAGTTACCCTAATTTGCATCTTAGAGCAATGTGGTTGTGGTGTGAAATTATGAAAGGGGAGAAGGGAAAGAGCTACCTCATCGAACCATGTTGCCAAATGTGTTCTGTGAACCAACTGCATTAGAATCACCTGTAGTTCTTTCAAAATGAAGATTACTCCAAGTAATTACATGCACACCCTATCTGAGAGTCACTGGCACCGAGAATCAGCCTAAATCTTCTGGAAATGGCTTCAAAATTTTCTATCTCCTGTACTTTTGCAGCCATTTTGTGCCAAAACAAAGGGAATATGATGACAGTAAAGATCGATAAAAAATTTAAAGGGTTACCTACTGGTAGCTAAACTTACATGATTCAAGAAGGTCCCACAGTTTTCCTTTTCTGGATGTCACCACCAGGAATAAGAGCCACAAGATTTAATAACTGATGTGGCAATGGGTACCAACCAACCAGAATTGATGCCTTCCAGCCTGCAGGATCAGTGAACTGGCACTTTGTTGTTCCTGTATGTTATCAGCCCACAAATAACCATCGACCTCCCTGGCTGGCATACAGACAACTGCCTATAAGTAGTGGTGGGGTGATTTTTTTCCCTTTTTCTTTATAACTTTTATGTTGTGTTTTCTTTGCTGGATTTGCTGTGTACTAACAATCGGTTGGTTGGATAGAGACAGTAGTGTCTTTGAGCCAACTCCTATTGACTTTGTAAAGTCAGTTGTTTGTATCTTTTCCAAACTCTACATTCAGTGATATCACACTGTTGCTTGAACTGGATCACTGTGGGAGTGTTTCTATCAAAGTGAATACTACCAATATGCTTCCCTCTCATAGCTGGTTGTTATACATTTTGCAGCACACCACTGGAGAGAGAGATTATTTTTTTTCACACCACTACTGTAATACATATAAATGTACTAGATATAACATTTATCATTTTAAACATTTTGAGTGTCCAGTTTAGTGGCATTAAGTGTGTTCACACTGTTGTACAACACCATCACCTCCATCTCCAGAATTATTTCATCCTTCCAAACTGAAACCTTGTACCCACTAGACCACAACTCCACAGCCCTGGATAACCACTGCTCTACTTTCTGTCTATGAATTTGTCTATTCCAGGCAGCTCAAAGAAGTGGAATCACACAGTAACTGTCTTCTCATGTCTGACTTCTCTCACGTAGTGTAATGATTTCAAGGAACACCCATGTTCTAGCATGTTTCAGAATTTCATTCCTTTTCAAGGCTGAATAATATTCCATTTTATGTATATACCATATTTTGCATATCTGTTCACATGTTGATAAATATTTAGACTATTTCTATGTAATTTTACTGAGGCGTAATTCACATATAACAAAATTATACATTTTAGGGCACACTGTTTGATGCACTTTGAAAGATGTATATATCCATGCAAACACAACAAAGATACAAAATAGTTCCACCACTCCCACCACGCTAGAAAGCTTCCCCCTCACCTCCTTTTAAAGACTTGGTTATTTGCCTGCACCGGGCCTTAGTCGCATTGTGGGGCTCCTCCTCACCTAGTATCCGCAGCGCGTGGCCTTAGCTGTGCTGCAGCACGCAGAACCTTGGTTCCCGGAACCCGTGTCCCATGCACTGCAAGGATAATTCTTAACCACTGGACTCTTGGGAAAATCCTTCATCCTTTACCTCTGTCAACATGCCCCAAACTCCCTGGCTCAGGCAACTGCCATTGTGATTTCTATTAATACAGATTTATTCTGCTCGATGGAGAATTTTCAGTAAATAAAATTAGACAGTATCATACTTGATTCGGGCTCAGCTTTTTCACGCAGCATAATGTTTGCAAGACTCATCTGTACTGCTGTGTGTCTCAGTGATTCTTTCCTTTTTGTTGCTGGGCAGCATTCCACTGGCAAGGACTGTGAAGAATCTGAGATTTTATCCTGTTTGCAAGCTAAAAAGTTAGGCTGCCTCGGATTCATGCTTGTACCAGATCAAATATGATTTTTTTGCATGTAAGTTATGCCTCAATAAACTTATACAGGTAAAAACAACCTAAATGTCCACACATAGTAAATCTTGAGTCATAGCTGAGGAACCCTAAGCTTAGAAAACCTCAATCTTTAATAAGAGACTTCAAGAAAATCTGCCCAACCTTTGTTCCTGGAACTAGACATTATCTTCATCATACTGGACTCCAAAAAATTTGCCTTCTGCTCCAGATGGAGAAATTATATTTTCCAAGGGTATCTACTGTGCAAGTGTTTTTTTTTTTTAAAGAAGATTGTCTGGAGCAAAACTGTCAGCACCTCTATTCATAAGACATGTGGAAACACAAGGGACCCATGGGAATCATGTCCCAGTGTCTGGTGTGTGAATGAAGTGAAGTGAAACTTACTCAGTCATATCTGACCCTTTGTCACCTCATGTGTATACAGCCTGTGGAATTCTTCAGGCCAGAATGCTGGAGTGAGTAGCCTTCCCCTTCTCGAGGGAATCTTCCCAACCCAGGGATCAGATGGAACCCAGGTCTCCCACTTTGCAGGTGGATACATTTGTTTGTGAAAATAATGTTTGTCAAACATTTGTGTGAGAATACATTTGTTTATTCACTCTCCTGTTGATAAATATTTGTTTATTCATCTCCTATTGATGAATGTGATTCACTCTCCTATTGATGAACATGGAGATTGTTTGCACTTTGGGCTATTATGAATAAAGTTGATATGAACATTCTTAGACACATGTTTTGGATCTCTATGTTTTAATTTCTCTAGGGTAAATACCTAGGACTGTAATTGATAGGCCATATGATAAGTCTATGTTTAACATTATTAAAGCATTGCCTGGTTTCAAAAATAGTCATAATTTTTTTACTTCTGCCATTAGTGTATGAGAGTTCCAGGCGCTCCCCCTCTTTGCCAGTAAATATCAACATTTTATCGAGTCTACTTTATTATTATTATTTTCTCTCTGTCTTTCTCTATATATCTCATCCCCACTCTTTCAGAGAAAGTTGCAGATATGACACCACTTTACCCCTAATGTTTTGAAGTGTGTTTCTTAAAAAAACTTTTATATGACCACAGTACTATTATTAAAGTCAGGAAATAAATATTGATACAATACTGTTATCTAACTTAGAGATTTTATTCAGAATTCACCAACTTTGCCCATAAGGGCCTATTTTGCAAAAGAAAATCTGATATTATGTGTCATTTAATTATAATAGCCTTCTGATTCTTAACAGAGTGATTTGTATTAGTTTTTACATTAGAAGCAAATGGCCCTGTGATCTTAATCTCTTTTTAGGCATTATGATCTCCATTTTTATCTTTATTTTTATTTATTTATTTAATCTTTATTTTTAATAAGTTAACTAATTAATTACATAAAGCAATACATTCACATGGCTCAAAATTTTAAAAGCATGAAGTATTCAAAGGGAAAAATCTTTTTTCTACTCTACTCTCAGGTTCCCAATTTGGAGACTCCCCAAATAGAAATTTGTAATCGACCCCTAATTGACTATGTATACTTTTTTTTTACACAAATCTGCTGACTATTGTTTGCCAAACACTTGAGATGGAGGAATTCATTTTCTTTTAAAGCAATGAGGTAATCTGGCAATGATGAGAAAAAGGATTGCTGTAAAGCTACTTCCTCTTTCAAATTAAATTGATCTTAGTCAGATTAAGAAGCTACTTACTACTACCTGTCTCCTTACTTCTCCTTCTCCCCCCGCAGGGGACTGTGTCACCAGGACCTAATGCTGAAGCTTGTCACAGGTGAGGGACTTTGTGCAGAGGAAAGAAATAAAAAACTTGATCCACCCAGATGGCTCAAGAAATCCAGATCATCTCTGCCTTTCTCCTCTTGTTCTTATGTTACTTGGGAGAAAGATTCTAGAGGACAGAACTACACAAGGACCGTGTCTAATTTCTGGAGGAAGACCTTCTTTAAGACTCTGGGCTAGGACCCTCTCGGGTCAGTGACAGTGATTCAGGCAAGATTTGCCTTACATTCTGAGAATGGTAACGTGGAAATGGTAAAATAGTCAAGTGTCACAGGCACTGGCAGTGAAGACCCAGGTGTGCAGATGAGTCTTGTCACTTGCCCCTGGGTATGGCTGTTATATTTTCCAAATACAACATATAACCTGAAAGAAACTTTCCCAAATAAGTGAATTTATTTATATTAAAATTTCCAGTAGGATAACCATAATATATAGCTATTTGCAGGTTGTTAATTCATTATTGGAAATCTTCTTACTCTCTTATGACCTACTTGCATTTAAAAAAAATGGCTCTACTAGTTTTTTCTTTTTTTCTTTTCTTAAAGATTATAGTGTAGAAAATTTCACACACAAAAAATAGAACACAAATCTCCATATTCTCTTATCCTCCAGCTCCAAGTTTTCAGCTCAAGGACAAGCTTTTTCTATTTCTGCTCGACCCACCTCACCCCCCAACCCTTCATACAGATGGTTGAAGCAAATCCCAAACCAAAGCAAAGCAAATCATCTTATACCATCATTTCATCCATAAATGTTTCAGCATGTTTTCTTAAAAGGCAGTGAGTCTTTTAAAAAAATAATTTAAATTCCTTTATCATTATCCACGATTCCTTAATATTATCAAAGATCTAGTGTTCATATTTCCTTGATTGCCATAATATATAATTGAGCTTCTTTGTTTAAATCAGGGTTCTTGGCTGATGTATCACTTAAGATTCTCTGATCTTTATCTTCCTACTCAGTCTCTCTTTTGAGGAGGGTATTTATATTGAAATATAGTTGATTTACTCCCCTGGTGGTTCAGCAGTAAAGAATCCGCCTACAATGCAGGAGACACGGGAGGCTTGGGTTCAATCCCTGGGTCGGGAAGATCCC
Source organism: Muntiacus reevesi (assembly GCF_963930625.1). Taxonomy (NCBI): domain Eukaryota; kingdom Metazoa; phylum Chordata; class Mammalia; order Artiodactyla; family Cervidae; genus Muntiacus; species Muntiacus reevesi. Next base: position 80,486 of record NW_027078010.1, read on the forward strand.
CTGGAGGAGGGCAGGGCAACCCACTCCAGTATTCTTGCCTGGAGAGTCCCATGGAAAGAAGAGCTGGTGTTCTGTAGTCCATAGGGTGGCAAAGAGTCAGACGCGATGGAAGAGACTGAGTATGCATGAGCACATAGCCGATTTATAATGTTACATTTGTTTCAGTTATACAATACAGTGAATCAGTATTTTTACAGATTATACTCCATTTTATTATGAAATAATGACTATTTTTTCTGTGCTGTACAATACATCCTTGGGGTTTATTTACTTCATACATAGTAGTTTTTTAATTTCAATTTTTTAAATTCTGAAAGTATGATAACACATTTACAGGAGACTTGGAAAATACACTGTATATTACAATTATTTTTTAAGGAGATAAATTAAGATTTTTAGTTGGAGTTTTAGTATCAAACTCTCAAAAATTAATAGAATGAATATGTAGAGAAATAGAATGATATACTAGACCTGAAAAACACTATGAACCAATTCAATATAATTAAGATTTATACAATTTTTACACAACAGTAGGACACAAATTCTATTCAAGTTCCCATAGACTGTAAATTGGGAGACTCTGGAACTTATCCAAGGACATAAAACAACGTGCAAAAATTTCATGGTCTTAAAGGTATTGAAATCACACAGGGTCTGTTCTCTTATCACAGTGGAATTACGTTAGAAACCAACATAAAAAGATATTTGAATATAACCCACATCTTTTCAAGTGCAATGTGACATTTACTAAGAGAGTTACTCAGTCTCTCTCTATTTTCTTGATAAAGGATATAAATCGGAAAATATTTCTTAAAGTTAACCTTTACTGTAGGTAAGCTGCAGTTGCAGGTATGGTGCAAATTCAAACTGAAATAGTATTTAAAAGCATCCGTTGGCAGAGTTCTCTAATTTACCACGGCAGATTTGAACTATAATAACTGAATAAGGTAAATCTATTACTTTGCAGACAAAGTATAAATATGTATGTTACACCAGATTACATTAAAATGTCTGTTAGTTTATTTTTCATGACCATTCCTGCTGTCAGTTCCACTTTCTCATTCACCTTAGTTATAGCTTAGTACTTAAAGTATTGAGTGGTCAAAGTTCAAACTTTAGGAGGAATGAAATGGCATTTCTTGGTCTTAAATTCTAATTATGCACCACAGGCTGAATTGTAGCTCTTTTCTCTCAAAATGTGTAGGTTTTCTGTTGATAAATTGGCATCTGTATTAGGGTGCAACCTTAGGGTAACTGACTGCTTACTTTTTAAGTTTTGTTAAACGCATATAGTGTGTTTGTATTTGCTGCATAATTGAGAAGTTTCATTTTTGCCCAAGTATTTTTTATTGTAAAGCTTTTTAGGAATTTGAAATCTTTCATCTTTGGAAAGCAATCTCAAGTTAATATTAAATCTTATTTTCAGTGGTTGAGTACTCAGATCCTGACTGAGGTGGTTTATTTGTAATACACTCTTTGTATCCTTAGGATCCTTAATTTAAAGTATACTGTATTTAATATTTTTAAAACACACAGTGTTTTAAAATACAATGTAATGTTAACTTTTTAATTAACTTCAGTTTTTGGAGTCCTGTATTATTAACTTTAGGTGAGTAGTATAATTTTATACACTATAGAGATTTTGTTGTGTCCTAGCTTTGTATTTTAATGCTTGCTGCGTTCAGTGTAAATGTTTCCTTATTGTTTTGTTTTTACCATGAAGATCAGAATTTGTGAGAAAGAGTTAGATGCAAAGGTTAATTGAGCACCTATACATTTGGCTGTTTAATTAAAATTCAGTTCCTCAGTAAACAGTAGTCACATTTTAGATGCTTAGTAGCTTCAGGTGGCAGTGGCTACTGTATTGGACAGCACAAATACAAGAACAAAATGGCTCTGTCACTGCAGAAAGGTCTTTTGAATAGTGCTGCTTTGCAGTGAGTTAGGTTCTGTCTAGACTCTGGGAATACAGAGATAAACATGACTGACAAGGCAAACACTTAGCTCCTGGTGGGGTTGAGAGATGGCAAACAAATAGCTGATGTCCATCATGTCATCATTAGGAAGAAAGATGAAAGTGGGTAAGAGAGAAGATGTAATGAAACAGTGTGCGGGGAGGTACCTGTTAACTAGGTGGTCAGGAAATGCCTTCTTAATATTTGCATGTCAGTGAATGAAGAGAAGGAGCAAGTCTTGTGAAGACCTGTAGGAAGACCCTTCTAGGCACAGGGAACAGCAAGTGCAAAACCCTGAAGTGAGAACAGATTGGACATACTTGAGGAATGGCAGCAAGGCATGTGCAAGTGAGGTCCTGGGAGAATGGTGGGTGATGAGGGGGGACATGACGGACAGTAGCCACATCATGTGGTACCTTGTGGTCTGTGGTAAAGACTTAGAATTTTAACCTGAGTGTGGTGAAAAGACATTGGAGGGTTTTGAGCAGAGGAGTGGCATGATCTAAATTATGTTTATTTAACTTTAATATGCCAGATTTACAAATAAAACAGTTAAAAACCCCCATGCCCTCATTCTCCAACTCTAGCAAAATGGGCCCAACTGAGATCATTGATCCCATGGATGACCTGTCCTTCCTTTATATATATTATCTCCTTTATCCTTCCCTGTAATATTGTGAAGTAGGATTTGTGTTTTAAAAGATCACCCTGGCTGCCGTGTAGAGAGTTAAGTTTAGGGGGGCAAGAGGAAAAGCATGAGGGCCTTTGGGAGCCTGAGACAGCAGTCTTAAGTGAGAGGTGATGGTGGCTTGGAGTCGAACGGCAGGTGGTGGTTGAAGTGATGAGAAGCAGCCAGATTCTGGTGAAACCAGCAGGAATGCTGGTGTATGTAGTTAAGGAAAGAGGAGCAGGGGTGATGCCTGTACTGTGGTCCAGATGATGATGTGACTGCCCATAGGAGAGTTCAGTTTATTCATGTTAAGTTTAAGATACCTAGTAGAAGTCCAGAGGTTGTCAAGGACACATTTTTAGGTTAAGAAAAAGAGGAAAACCCAGTGAAGGTAACTAAGGAGATATGCTGCAATAGCTAGCTGTTGATTTATGGTCTGAGTTTGGCCTCCAGGTTTGCTAGAGCTGGAGCTAGCTATTGTAGTGTCTCATGTCCCATATCCCAAGCAACCCCTCAGCCACTGGCAGACTGGAATGATTGGTCCTCTGGATAGTAGGGAATCAGTGTTTCAGGTAGGAGAACATGATACATTGAAGAATACTGCTGAAGAATTTAGACAAACACATTGATTTGTGAAGGTATTAAATGTCTTTAATGAGCAATAGAATTTCTAGAGAATATAGTTACTCTTAAATGGAACACTAAGTAGAAGATTTTCTTGTATACTTTATAGATATTGCATTAGTAGTTCAAAATCAGAATTTTATTAAATTTTACTTTCTCCCTTTTTTTCTCATTTTAAGTAGATGAAATGCATGTAAAAATGAAAGCACCAAAAAGAACTGTGGGTGAAAGTTGGATGGCCTAACAGTTTATTCAGATTTTAAGATTTATTTACATATTATATCATTAGCAAAAGGTGTGTTATAAGGGTAAATTTGTAAGTGAATATTGACAAGTTGTTAAGTTTCTGCTTAAAGTCTTATTTGCTATTTTAAGTTATTGTTTCTTACAGATTTTCTAATCTGTGCTTATTTTACTAGGAGTCATGGCTTTGAAAGAATTACCTTACTGATTTCAAACACCATTTTAGGAGTAATTTTCCATATGCCTTAAAAGAAATAACCAAGCAAAAAAAGGAAAGGGACAAATAAAAGATATTGCCATTCTCATCCACTGTTTAACCTGACATTTTCAGAAAACAGTCTCACACTGAACTTTGTACACTGCAAGTAGTTGTTATCTAGACTGTGAAGTAAAGATAAAAGCTGTAGTATCTGATCTTAAACAAGTCACTTTAAGCCCTGGACTTCCAATTTTACTTAGTTTTTATTTTTATTTTTAATCTGTGAAGTGAATGTTTTGTGCTAAATGAGTGTCAGTTATCAAATTGTATAGATAAGAATTTAATAAAAATTTGCTTAGAGTGGATAGTTTGTTTGTGAGAGGCACTGTGTAATTACTGAATCTTTGAGAGCATAACATCACTAGTTTCTGCTCTCATTTATATACACAAGGAAGCGTAATGTAACTGTTATCAGTATCCTGATGGAAGAGGGATAATTGAAGAAAAGCAGTTCTCTTTTTTAAAATAAGTGAAAAGAACAAATTATGGATGAAGTTTCACTGGAAAAGTGTAAGCCTGGAAGTTATTTGAAATGTTTACCTGAAGTAAGAGCAGATAAACGTAAAAACAAATTACCAAATAAAACTTGACAAGCAGATACAGATACTCAAGGTGCAATTCCCCAAATGAGCAAACGCTTGAACAGATTTTAAAGTCTTTGTCAGAAGGTTCTTAAACTTATCAAAAGGAAGAAACTACTTGGAGAATCAGTGAGGCTCTTTGGGCAGAGTTCAGAGGATATGCTCAGAAGTGATAAGTATGTTGTAGGCAGAGAAACTTCATTCACTGAAGTTTTTTGGTCTCTCACTGTAAGTAAAGTATTATGACAGATAATTAGATGCCCTAAGGTATATTCTTTGATCTCTTAAGTGATTCATAAATTGCAAAAATCAATACAAAATCTTAAAATTGATAAAAATGTGTGTCAGACTCTAGTCATGAGATGGAAATCATACCAGTGATTTTCACAGAGAATTTAATACAACCGGTTGTTAACTAGGCATTTCCACTTAATAGTGGAAAGACAAAAGGGAACAGCAAGGTCTTGTCGGAAGCCACCACTGCCTCCTGACCGGAGAGCAAAGAGAAGAGGGCAAGTGGCTGGAAAGAAAGGCTGCAGCCCAAACTCAGGCCTCGAGGAAGGGGTTTGCACTCAGCTGGGACTAATGTCTTTGGGATCAGGAGAGGGGCCCAGTGGGGTAAGGGTACAGGGCTCAGCGAAGAGGGTTCTGCTGGCTGGCGCTGGTGTTCTAGGGGCACGGTGATACTGGTTCTGTGTCAGGAAGATACAGACTGGAACCAACTCTGGCTGCTAGAATGAACTGCTGCTGGCCTGAAGAGTGGTTGGGTTGCACTGCTGGCAAAAGGAAGCAAAAAATAGGACTAGGAAGCAAACAGAAAGTGCCGCATTTTCCTCCTCCAGCTTTCTGGTCTCAAGTACCCCTTGACTTCCAGGTGGCTCAGTGGTGGAGAGCCCTCCTGCCAGTGCAGGGACAGATTTCAATCCCTGGGTTGGTAAGATCTGCTGGAGAAGGAAATGACTACCCATTCCAGTATTCTTGCCTAGAATATCCCATGGAAAGAGGAGCCTGGCGGGCTGTAGTCCACGGGGTTGCTGAAGAGTCTGACACAGCTTAGTGACTAAACAAAAACAAGCACTTTATTGGCAGAGCCTAACAAGAAGCAAACTGTAAAGGAGAAAATGTGACTCACCCCCAGGATCACAAAGTAAGAGCGTGGAAGGGTAGTTTTAAGGCTGAGAAACAAAAGCTCAATAACTTGCAGGAAGAAAAATGAATCTACATCTTTCACACAAGGCATATTTAAGTGTCATTAGAACTTTATAGTCAAGAAATGCTATAGGAATTAATAGGAGAAGACAGATCCTTGTTAGGATAAACAGACAAGGCAGTGTTGGAGAGTAGTGTTTTAATGTGAATGTGATTTTAGCAGGCAGAAGTGAAGTGAGGGATGATTGCAGTAATGGAAGGAGATATTATAGGGTATGAGAAAGCTATAAAATTGCATAATGGAGGACATGGGACAGACCTGGATCAAATTGGTTTCTACTGATGACTAACTTTAATGCTGAAAGTCATTTTTTGTCTCTGACTCTCATTTCTCTTTCATCCTTGATCCTTTAGGCATTGAAGACTATTATTGGTTGGATCAAAACCATGTTTTAGGACCATTAATTTAGAGTTTCTGGAGTTGGAGGTGACAGAGAATCAAATATGGAGATACTTTCTTGAGCAAGTAAGTTGTTACTTGCTCCAGATACAGTTTTCTTATTAACACAGAAGTTTTTAATCAGGTCCATGGATAAGGTTGAGAATATCCTTCAATGCGTGAATATAATGACATGTGATTTTTATGTTGTCAAGGAAGAGGTTTCAGGTGTAATTTTCATCAAAATGAGATTAAATAAAAGGATGTTTGGAATTTGGTAGACCATTAAATGTAAGTAAACTACTCAAGAGCATATGGGTGTACTGTCATTATTCACTTTATTGGGCACTTAATATGTTGAAGGCACTTAGGAAAAAGAATGTAGGGTAATAAAAGTATATCAGTATAGTAGGGAGCTGGTCCTGCTCTTTCATGGGGGGCATAGGTCCTAGGGAGGGCTGCCTGCCTAGGTAGTGATTTGTGCTAAGATATAGAAGGTGAAAAAGGAGTTAACGATGAAGACACTGAGGTGGTGAAATTGTGGCATTTTTAACAAAAGTGGATTGACAGTATTACCATAAATTTCCCTAGTGATTTGTTTTGAGGGTCCGCAGGCTGCTCTTGAACTTCCATAAGGAAGCGTGTTGAATATTTCTCAGACAGCCTTTGGAGGCTATCTATTAAATTCACAGATTCAAGTTAGAGGAGCCAATGTGGCCTAAGCTGGTGGTCTTCAATTTTGACCTGATGTCTAGAATTTTTTTAATCTTGGGTTGAACTGTGGAGTTACAAAAGATATTATTTTCATTGTGGTAAGATGTCCATAGCATAAAAATTAGCATTTTAACCATTTTTAAAGTGTACTGATTGGTGGCATTAAGTACATTTCACATTTTTCATGTTACCAGTCTGAAACTCGGTACACATTAAATAACAGCTTCCTATGCTCTTCTCCCTCCAGGTACTGGGAACCGCTATTGCATTTTTCCCCTTTATTAATTTGACTGTTCTGGTACCATGTATCAGTAGAAACTGAAAACACTGTTTTATGTCTGGCTTAACTTCACTTAGCATGATATCTTTAAGGTTTATTCATGTTGTGGCACTACTAGCATTTCATTCCTTTTTTTTTTTTTTTAATGGAGTTCATTTTTTAGAGCAATTTTAGATTCGTATTAAAATTGAACAGAAAGTACGGAGTCCTCATACACTACTCCTACCCCCATGGATGCACAGCCTCCCTCACGTCAGCGTCCCACACCAGAGTTGTGTATCTGTTGTAAAATACAAACCTCAGTGATACATCATTTACACTGGAGTCCTTGGTTTATGTGAGGGGTCACTCTTCTTGTTGTACAGTCTGAGTTTTGTGTAAAGACATAGTGTCATACGTGGTATTTTCACTGACCCAGAAGCAAGTTGCCCTCCAAATACACATTCTGCATCTATGGATTCAGAAAGCCACAATCCATACACATGATACACCATCTGCAGTTGGTTGAATATGTGGAGGCAGAACGGTATGGAGGGTTAACAGTATTCTTCACCACTATGCATTCACAGTTTAAAAGAACATGCCAGTTTCACTTAAAATTGTTCTTAATTAAGTAAAAAATTACTAATCTTATTAAGTCACAATCCTTGAAAACACGTAATTTTAATATTCTGTGTGGTGAAATGGAAAGTGTGCCTGAAGTATTTTGGCTGCATGCCAAAGAATGATGATTGTCTCGAGGAAATGCACTTGTCATTCTGTTTGTATTTTCTGCAATGGACATGATTTTAATTTAAATGACTAACTATGCTTATTCAGACTTGGGTATTTGTAGATATTTTCTCAGAAATGAAAAAAATAAGCCTATCAGTTTCAGGAAAATAGTGTCTGTGCTAGAGATAAAATTTGAACTTTCAAGCAAAAATTAATATTTTTGGAGAACTTGTATCCACCATCTGAGTTTTATCTGTATATTCTATTTTTTTGCTCTTCATTTTTTTCATCTCTCTTCATTAGACTTATTTAGAAGCTGCTAGAGGATTTACACACACACACACAAATACATACATACATATATATATATATACATATATATATATATATATATATATATATACATATATATAATATAAAATGAAGGAGAATATATGTATTCTCCTTTATTTCCAAGGACTGTTTTAACAGAGCACAGTGCTTGAGCTTGGCAGTTTTCTTGTTTGAGCGTACTGACCGTACTGACTGCAACGCTTCGCTCTGTTGGTTCCCACTGCTGTTAGGAAGTCAGCTATGAGTCTGAACTGTTGCTACTTTATAAAAGTTACTTCCCTCCCCACCCCCCCACCTCCCCCATAAGACTTTGCTCCTTGTCTTTTATTTTCTACTGTTTGACAATGATGTATCCAGGTGTGGTTTTCTTTTTTATTGATTTTCCTTGGAATTCAGTGAGCTTCTTAAATCTGAGATCTTGAGTGAAGTGTCTAAACACATCTGAAAAATTCTCATCTTTAAAATATTAATGCCATTTTTCTCCTTCCCTTTAAAGACTAATTGATTGTATATAAGACCCACTTACTGAATTTTTTGTTTCTCTTTGTCTCATTCAAACATACATTTGTTGAATTTGTTTTATTTTTATTTTTCAGTTCTAGAGTTTCTGTCCAGTTATTCCAGCACTGTTTGCAGAAAAAGACTCTTGTTTCTCTTTTGGATTGCTTCGGCTCCTTTGTCTGAAATCATCAGTTGACTGTACTTGTAGGCCTGTCTTGGGGCTCTTCCACTGACCTATGTTTGTCTGTTCGTTCACCAGTTCTGTGCTGTCTTGATTACTGTAGTACAGTAAGCCTTGAAATCGAGTGGTGTGAGTCCTCCAACATTGTTCCGCTTTGGTCTTGTGTTGGGTAGTCTAGTGTTTGCCTTTGTGTGTAAACTTCAGAAATCATTTTGTTGATAACTATAAAGTAACTGGCTGGGGTTTTGATTGGAATTGTGTTGAATCTATAGATCTAGTTGGGAAAAATTGTTGCGTTAACTACTGAGATGATGTATAACTGGGATTGTTTTATGTAAGAGCTCTTTTTACTTCCAGTTCACCGTTACTCTGGCAGGGAGCCCTTACAGGTTCAGCTTGAAGTAGGGATAATATACCAGAGTTCCCATGTTTGTCTGGCTCTGGAGTTTGACTTTTCCCTGTGAGGCCTCTGAAAGGTTAGTTCCGTTTTCCAGGCTTTTCGTTGGAATTGGGTATTTGGTTCCACAGCCCTTGGAACCTGAGTACTGTGATCTTGCTTTATTTTGGGGACCCAGCAATTGTTCATCACCTTGTTACCTCTTGAATGCTTTTGAGTTGTTAAAAACTATTTCATCCAGCTTTTAAAGTTATTTTCAGGACGGGAATCAGTTCTAATTTCCTCCTCTATCATTGCTGAAAATGAGTTTCCCCAGTTTCCTGTCTCCGTCATAGAATTGGTGGTCAGTGTATTTAGACTTTAAAATTTTGTGTAAATTCTTGGAGGAGCGGGATGAATTCTCCCAACTTTTGAATGTCTGTTGACACCTTCCAGTCAGTAATAGGTAAGTAGATCTTCAAAAGCTCTACCTGTGGTGAATAAATGATGCAGTTGAGTTTTTGTGTGGTCTGGTTAGTATAAAATGTGCCTTGGTTTTGGGCACTGAACAGTTGGGTAAAGAACCTACCAGTAGTTTTGGGTTTGTAGTATAGATTGCTACTCATCTGTCCCAGTTTTCATTCATTCTCTCTCCGTGATAGAATTCCCAGTTTTTTGCTGGGCTGTGCTGTGCTTACTCACTCACTCAGCCAGGTCCCGACTCTCTGCGACACCATGACTGTAGGCCACCAGGTTCCTCTGTCTATGGGGATTCTCCAGGCAAGAATACTGGAGTGAGTTGCCATGCCCTTCTCCAGGGGATCTTCCCAACCCAGGGATGGAACCCAGGGCTCTCACAATGTGGCCATATTCTTTACCAACTGAGGCACCAGGGAAACCCAATAATACTGAAGTGGGTGGCCTACCCCTTCTCCAGAGGATCTTTCCAACCCAGGAATCGAACTGGGGTCTCCAGCATTGCAGGCGGATTCTTTACCAGCTCAGCTAAAAGCTCACATACATGTATGCATTTAAGCAGACTTCAAATCCAGCTAATTTTTATTCTTGCTATACATCCCCCTTTCTCCTAGTCTGTACCAGCATTGTTTCTTGAGCTTGTCACGTCTTGCCTGTATTGCTCAAGTAGACATACAACTACTTCTTTGTTTAGAGTCTTGTAACTGATATTTTCTTTTTCATCAGCAGAAATGAAAGAACTTTTCAACTATGTTACTCCTGTGCTTGCAGAATTGATTTTAGTGTCCTTAGTTTTCAACTCTTTGTGATCTGGTCCCATTTGTCATTCCTAACCCTACATTTGATACCCTAATAACACCAAATATTAAAAATTTCCCTCCCCTTGTATTTGTGGTTCCTTACGACTGTGTCCTTTCTCATGCCTAATCCAGGGTTAACTTTCTTTTAAAATAAATTAGTTTCAGGTATTTTTTTAGTTTAATCAACTTTACATGTTTCTGAACATGAGAATAAATAGGCTCTGCTGTTGAATGCAGTGTAGCCTGAAATCTACACTGTGTTTATATAGTGTTTATATATCTAGTGGTTTTTATCCTAAGTTGCAAATTTTGTTTTTCTTAAGATAATCTGTTAGAAAAAGTGATTGTAATATGTGAGTCATAAAATTAAATTGTTTCAGAATTGGGCTTATCTAGACCAGTCTCCTGTTTCACATATAAGGAAATTGTGGCCAGGAGAAATTAGTGACTCTGTCAAGTCAAAATTAGTTAGAAGCAGAATCAAGGTCTGTCGTGAGTTTCATCCTAATATAAATATCTGCTTAACGAAAATCTTCAAGTGTGTTGAAGTTTTCAAGTGTTCTTATCCCTGTAGTACATCTAGGATTACCACACCATGTTTCAAGGGCCTGTAGTTCTTGTGTGAATAGCAACTTGGGTAATGAACTGAGCAGTATGCATTCTTAATTTATGCCTTAACAACTCTGATTCTGTAATGAATGGTTTGCTTACAGTCGCTTTAATATACTTACCTTCTTGACAGTTCATTCTGGGAGGAATAGTTAAGTGTTTAAGTGAAACAGGCATGGTAGATACAACACTTAACAGTTATGTGTGTCTTTGTTTTTAGCATCAAGCATTGCACGATTCTCTCGAATAATGTAGATCACCTTTTACTGAATTTAACACTGTCTGATATCATGGTCTCCCTGGCAAATGCCTCAACTTTGCAGAAGGATTCCAGTTGGATAGAAAGGATAAGGATATTTGTAACAGAAACCCTTGAAGATGGGTCTAGGCTAAACAGTAGGCAGCTGAACAGATTGCTTGGTGTCTCCTGGAGGTTAATGCAGATGCAGTCAGACAGAGGTGGGTGTCAATGCTCTGTCCTTACTTAAGAGAGGGGCTCTTACGCATACTGTTAATGTTGAGCATCTAATTTTGAGTTCATACCTGTCAAACATTTCATAGTCATTTACGTTCGAGCCATAAAAGGTAGCCAGCATAATCATGAAGGAATGTCTGCTTGAACCCTGATGGCTGAGAACACCCCCTTTTCGGTGGGTAGGTCCACTCTGAAGCTGATGGGTAGGTTTTCTACTAGATTACATAGTTGGAGTGAAAGAAGGTAAGTTTTATTAATAGGAAATGACATTGAGCCTAAGGATAAAGAAATACTTTTCTGATCTAGTTTGACTAGAAATTGGTGGATCCTTATCTCTTTACCTTTCTTGTAACTTGAAGTTATGTTGCATTAAGTCAGTTTTTAGTGTGACTTACTAATTCTTTTCATTCAAGCAGAACTTTGCTGTTTGGTTCCTGGCTTATCCACCTTTCTAGTATTGTGGTATTTGTTGTCCTTTCCTAGGTTTGTTGTCTCTTAGGAAAATTTGTACTGCAATCTCCGATTGGTTTGACTTTTTTATTAGGCCATTGATGTAGGATTTTGATGGTAGTCATCAGTTTGTGGCTAAAATCTGCTTCCTCATAGGAACAAGGTGCTTCTGTGCTTTTTAGAAGAATTATGGTGCTGGTGAAGAAACATTTTGACTCACATGCAGCTGTTTTCTCTTGTTTCTTAGAGGCTACAGAGTCTCTCATAAAGGCAGTTTATACATTGTATCAGCAGAGAGGCCTTCTCCTTCCAGTTCCGATTTTGTTACTGAAGTTTTTCAGTAAAAGCTATCAAAAAGAAGAACTGAGATCTTACAGAATCCGGTACAGTTCCTTTGTTATTTTGCTTTTCTTTTTCTTACCAGGTTACTTTGTAATCTGTATGAATAAGATGATAGGGTGATTAAATCTTTGGAGAAAATCTTCTTTTTATCCTTTTTGGTTTTATTATTTTTTTTTTAAATAAAAAGGCATACATAATAGTTTCAGTAACCTTTATACACATAACTGAGAAGGTAAAAGTCTCTTTGAGCATATATTTCCACTTGTCTGCTTAACAGCTAAAGGACAATTATTGGAACCACCTGTAGCAGCCTCAGAATTTTGTTTTGCTTCCCATAAAAATTATGGAGGTTTAACCTCCGGCCCTTAGTGACATATTGGGACATATGGTATAAGAATGAGGGCAGTAGAAGAGGAGAGGTGTACAATAGGTGAAAGAGATTAAAAGGTACAAACTGAGTTATAAAGGAAATAAGTCATGGGGATATAATATACAGCATAAAGAATATGACCAGTAACTTTTATTAGGACAGGTGGTTACTAGACGTATGGTGACCATTTGCAATGTGTACAGATGTCAGACTATTATGTGATACATACCTGAAACTAACATAATACTGGGTGTCAAAAATGTTTCAATAAATTTTTAAATGGCGGTATCTTAAAGAGCAAAAGTGTCCAGCTTGGTTTGGTGCTGTCTGGTGATGCAGACAACACGAAGAGTAGAACTCAGGAATCAGTCTTAGATGTGGTGAGTTTGAGGTTTACTTGGGATAGTCTGGAAGAGATGTTTGGGTGAAAGATAACAGGATTTGTGGTACCTCAGCATACATAGGTAGTTGTTAGAACATATTCAAGTCTTTACTGTGAGTCAGGTGCTTTTCTTAATTTTTCAGTAATTCTCATACTTTTATGTAGGTACTGTTGGTTTCTGCCTTATAGAAGGAAGCATAGGTTAAATAAGTTGGTGAGTGTCATGCTGTTAAAGGGCAGCCAGACTGAGACTTAAGTTCAAGTCTGGTAGACTCCAAAGGTTGTGTGTAAATCACTGAACTCTTGGGGGACAGCAAAAGTGATTGCCGTGTCCAAGATGAGACATTAGAGAGTGAGCAGGTATGTGCAAGAATGGAAATAACCCAAGTTTGAAGCCACTTAATGTGGGGGCACCCTATACTGAATGCATAAATGACTTAATATAGTAAAACGGTCATTACAAATTAGTGTAAATAGTTCACAAGCTAAGTAGAGCCTGTGTCCTTTAAGATAAAATTACAATGTACATAGTGCCCCAAACTACATAAACTTTTAAAATACAGTGGGTAAAACCTTAGAGAATACTATAGATGAATATAGTATGCCAGTCATCTTATAGGCTCTCAAATGTTTAAATAAATGTGGTGTATTTCCCTTTTCTTTGATGGCCTTAGACACCGTAGTAAAGTGTTATCACGTTGGTTGGCTGGTTTACCACTGCAGCTTGCACATCTCAGCTCCCGAAATCCTGAGCTTTCAACACAGTTTATTGACATTATCCATACTGCTGCAGCCTGAGCAAATAAAGAGCTACTCAAAAGTTTACAAGTTACTGCTCTCCGAATCTATGGTAAGAGTGTTCTCTACCTGTGTATGTAATAATCGGTCTACCCCGACTTAAGAGCAATGTTTCAAAGGGGAGATCTTTAGGTTTTACTTTTCCTTCAAATTATACATTAATTGTACCATGGTAAAATGAATAAAATATCAAACAGTAAATTCATTTTCAATAGTATTACTTAATACAATAGTTTAAGAAAACTAAAGGTTGTAGATGTTTCTTCAGATCTTAAATTATCTTTTATGCCACGAAATTCACAAAGTCAAAACTGATCAGGTATTTTTATAGAATTCTTTTGAAACTTTGATGGCAAATTTTACTTATTTAATCGTTATTGAGATCTTGTACGGCTTTCATATATTAACGTTTCACTCACCCCTGAAACCTTTTCATTCTTTTAGCAAAAATATCAATAAAAATATACATATATGCATATGTATAATTAGTATTTATTATTAGGACACAGTTTATATACCATAAAATTGGCCATTTTACACTGTGCAATTCATTAATTTTTATCATATTCCCAAGATTGTGTGATAGTCACTATTATCTTATTCCAGAATATTTTTATCACCTCAAAAAGAAACTCTACCATTAGTAGTCCATCCCTATTTCCTCATTTCTTCCTACCTCAGCTCCTGACAACCACTGCTCACCATTTCTGTCTCTCTGTATTTGCCTGTTTTGATCATTTCTCACAGATGACATTGTGTGATGTGGATCTTCTCAGTATGGCTTCCGTCACTTGGCATACTGTTCTTAGGATTTACGAGCATATACGAGTACTGTATTTCTTTTTAATGCTGAGTAACATTCCACTGTTGAATATACACCACTTTATATTTACCCATTTATTAAATGACAAACGTTGGTTTGTGTCTACCTTTTGTGTGTGGTATTTAAAAATCTGTATTTTTCAGTATTGCTTATATATAGGAGTGTGTGTGTATACTCAGATAAGTCTTTGGTTTTAAATTCAGTTCAGTTTAGTTTCTCAGTCGTGTCCAACTCTTTGCAACCCCATGAACTGCAGCATGCCAGACCTCCCTGTCCATCACCAACTCCTGGAGCCCAACTAAACCCATGTCCATGAAGTCAGTGATGCCAGCCAAGCATCTCATCCTCTGTTGTCCCCTTCTGCTCCTGCCTTCAATCTTTCCCAGCATCGGGATCTTTTCCAACGAGTCAACTCTTTGCATCAGGTGGCCAAAGTATTGGAGTTTCAGCTTCAGCATCAGTCCTTCCAATGAACACCCAGGACTGATCTCCTTTAGGGTGGACAGGTTGGATCTCCTTGCAGTCCAAGGGACTCTTAAGAGTCTTCTCCAACACCACAGTTCAAAAGCATCAATTGTTCTGCGTTCAGCTTTCTTCACAGTCTAACTCTCACATCCATACATGACCACTGGAAAAACCATAGCCTTGACTAGACAGACCTTTGTTGACAAAGTAATGTCTCTGCTTTTTAATATGCTATCTGAGTTGGTCCTAACTTTCCTTCCAAGGAGTAAGCATCTTTTAATTTCATGGCTGCAGTCACCATCTGCAGTGACTTTGGAGCCCAGAAAAATAAAGTCAGCCACTGTTTCCACTGTTTCCCCATCTATTAGCCATGAAGTGATGGGGCCGGATTAGGTTGATATTATAATTGTCCCTGTTTGGCAAAAGTGCTTGTTTTTTTTTTTTTTTTTTTTTTTTTTTTTTTTTTACTGTTTTGCTTTGTTTCTAATACCTTTAACTCCATCAGTTATTATTTCAAATAACACATTTGAATATTATGAAATCGAGTGTTAAATGTTATCTTTAAATAATGATTGTATTTAGTCTTACTCTAGGCAGTACCTTAAGCCATACATATATATATTTTTTTCATGTAGTTGATATGTTAGAATTCAACATAGCACAGTGAAAATGGTCAGTCTGCTTTATTAATTCTTGTTTGTATATCTTTTAAAATTTAACTTGTCTTCCTGCCTCACTAGATCCACAAGAAGGCACAGTGGTGGTTCTGTCAGCAGAGTCTCAGCAGCTTTTGGTCCAGCTTGTGTATTTTCTACCCAGTCTGCCTGCTGACTTGCTTTCTCGGTTAAGCTGCTGCTGTATTATGGGAAGACTCAGTGCAAATTTGGCTGCCATGCTTATCGGGATACTGCACATGAGGTAGCATGCTAAAGTGAGCTGTATTTCAAGTGTATAATCTTCTCCCTCACCCTTCCCCTGTCACTGGCAGTTTATGAACTGACTTTTTAAAATGCCGCCCCTCCCTTCATTTGCTCTTAAAACAGCAGTTAAAACTGTTGATGATACTGGGGAAGAGGAAGGTCACTGGGGCAAGACTGTTCCAGGTGGTTTGCTTAGCGGTTTGCATTGTCATGGTTGCAGTCACTAAGTCCATGGGCTGTAGTCCACCAGGCGCCTCTGCCCATGGGATTTTCCAGGCAAGGATGCTGGAGTGGGTTGCTGTTTCTTTCTCCAGGGGATCCTCCTGACCCAGGGATTGAACTCTTGTTCTGCTACACCACAGGTGGATTCTTTACCGCTGAACCATCAGGTAGAAACATACAGTGATTTGTAGGTGCATTGAAACAAGGGTTAAGATTATCAGAAGTGTGTAGCCATAGTAAGGATTCAGTGGCGGATGAGAGTGCTGTGTTTTAAAACTTCTGGTGTTATGAAATTGTAATACAGGTCTTTCTTTTTGGAAGGGAGCTCAGTTCAATGTAGGTGGTGAAATAAAAGCTTGCGGACTCAGACAGGGAATCATTAAAATATCTGTGGGTGGGTGGGTGGGTGTGTGTGTGTGTGGCAAAATATACATAACCTAAAACTTCCCATTTTAACCAGTTTTAGGTATACAGTGAGAATTGTTTGGGGCATTAAGTACATTCACACTGTTGTGCGACTGCTACCACTATTCATCTCCAGCACTGTCATCGTTGCAGACTGAAACTCTGTACTGATTATTTCCCCTTCTCCCAGCCCTTGTTTACCACTATTTTGTCTTCATGATTTTGATATATTCATCTGTTAATGGATACTCGGTTGTTCTGCCTTTTGGCTGTTACAAATAATGCAGCTATAAACATTGGTGTGCAGACACCTGTTTGAATCCTTTTAATTCTTTTGGCTGTATACCCAGAAGTAGAATTGCTGAATCATATGTTAATTTTCTGTTTAATTTTTCAAGGAGCTACTTTCCAGAATGTGACTGTGGTGTTTTACTCTCAAAGGTCTTAAAACTAATAATGTTTCATGTTGCTAGTGTTCAAAGTATCCTTTAAAATGTAATGTTTGTATCAGGCATAGTACTTTCATATTCAGCCATTTGTTACTGATTGCGGCTCAAGGCCAGGGTCTGATACAGTTTTAGGCAGGAGTTGAATCTGGGCTGTAGCTGAAAAATTTAAAAACTAGCTTCTTTGTGGCTTCTTGTGCAGACCCTCTGCCCCAATTAAACAGGAGTGGCTCGCTTTATTAGTAGACTTTCTTTAGCTTTGTTTGCCAGTCTCTTCGTACCAGGATAAGACGTATGTTTGAATGTTGTCGCCCAAATTGTGCTTCATAACTGATAATTACTTTTTCCTTTTAGCAAAAGAGAGCTGTTTGCAATATGTTGTCTATATATGAAACCCCTCTTTGTCTAGTTCAGTACTAAATGCCAGGTCTTTAAGAAATACAATTTAACTTAAGTGGTTTTATGACTGTTAACTTCCAGTAGAGGGCACTCATTTCCCATGATAGAACTTGTGGAGGATCTGTTTTGGCATTCATTTAAATGTGACTTTTGAACACCTCTTAAAATTAATTCTCTTTAGAACTTGTATTTAGTATCTTTTTTGGCATTAATTACGATTGACTTGTGCTCAATAACTTTGGTCAAGGATTTTTTCACAAGTCTTTTTTTTACATTTTTTTGTGGGTTTGTGGTGAGTACTGAGAAAATATTAATTTACAAGTAATGGTAATAGAAGTTTATAATCATCAAAAGCAAGTTGTCATGTAGTTAAAAGTGTACCAAGTTAAACTTTGCCTTTTAGCATTTGCACAGAGTCTTAGTAGACTTCTCTTTCTGTAGATGTATTGTCCCTATTCAAACTAATCTCTTTAAAAATTAAAACAAGATGGGGCCTTTTCAACTTTCCCAGGCCAGTGGTATTATCATTGCATCACTTTTCCTAGATTTAGAATTGAAGAATAATGTTCGGTTATTCTTAAGGAATGATGTTCTTCTAAGGAATACCGTTCCTTAGACATCACCTGGGTTATTTCACGTCTTTGGTTTTCCCCTCCGTCCTTGATGGTGACGGTAAACCAGCTAGCTTTCTCACTGTCTCCCACCTGCACCGTTCACCTGAGGCATCCCACTCCTCAGCTCCGTCTGTGCCAAGGACTGTTGGCAGGCTCCTTTTCCTGAAATATTCCTTCAATAATTTCTGATTCTCATCTGCTATATTAATTGGGCTCTGCGGTCTAGTTCACTCTGGGTGTTAGCGTTCTGACACTGTTGTCTCCAGCAGGGGAAGTTCATCGGAGAGCAGGTCACCACCAGACCACCTCCGTTTGTTCAGTGTGTGAAAAACCCATCAACTTAGAGTTGTTGGTGTTTAGTTTGTCTTAAAAACTGTACTTAGAATTGCTGTTCCTGCCTTTTTCACTATTCACTTAGAGGTTTTTTGAGTTTTTCCTCTCCATCTACCTGTGGTGTTCTGCTGACCGTTACTCTTCTTGCCCTCTCTGCCCTTAGTTCATTTACAGCTGGTTTGGGGAACATGAGACATGCATGTGGAAACGTAGTCTATGCTGTTAGATAAAAATACCAGAGAAGGGAGAAATTACTGAGAAATTCAGCCTGGTTTTGAAGCAGGGTGAATATGTGAGCTGGCCTGCCAGGAGCAGGTCTGGTTTGCTTCTGTTGTCCAAGCATAATTGATATAGCATCCCTTCTAGTCTCAGAACTGTTCTGGTGTGGCCAGTATGTGTGGTCATTGTAGTTTTAAGGACAGAGTGATACATTGCTTGTCTTTTGTCCAAACTAGATTTTTAAATGGATTTGCTACTCTTTTTAGCCACTGGACAGCACAGTGTTCGCTGGGTATAAGAGGATATTAGCTTCTTTTCTAATCACCCATTTTGTACTCATTTCCATTGAGCATCTCTGACTTTTTATAACCTCTTAGCTTGTGATATTCTCTCCCATAGCCCTTTAAGCAAAGAGAAGTCCTTTAAGTAGAAGTGATTCAGAAAAATGTTGCCATTATTTTTAACTCCCCAACTTTTAAGAATGTTAATAAATACAGTTGTTTCAGTGGTTAAAAAAAAAAAGTGCTTCTCATTGAATTAGAAACTCCTTATTTTGTCTTGACATTTATTCAGATTTCTATTATAAAAGTTTGTCCCAAAAAAAAAATTTGTCACAAAAAGCTATCCAAAAAGATAGCTTTTTGGATCTGATTATTCTCAGCTTTTTGTTTTTTTGCTGTATTCATGGCTGACATTTGCTGTATTCCTTCTTAGTCTTACCTTGAGGAGAGTTTTTAAAGGTATCACTGGAAACTGATCTCATAGCAGGAACCAGATAATCTTCATTTAATGAGAAGCTGCTTTATGCTTAGCTATTCCCTTAAGCCCACTACCAATACTTTAGCTGCAGTATTGTGACGTAGACTAGTTATAAAGCCTCGCAAAGTATAGGAGTGCATAGTTATTGCAGAGTGGCTTTAAATTGAAGTATTCTTTACCTAGTTAAGATGCTTTGGTTTAGGTAGGAAGCAGGAGCTTGTTTAAACTTAGCTCATTCATATAAACAAGGTAAGACTTTTTTTTTTTTTTTTTTTTTTTTTAATGAAGATGAGGTAGTAAATACATAGCAGCTGAACCTACTACTGAAAAGCAGAACTTCACCTTGGCTCCTTGAAACTGAATTTTGAGTGGTGTGGGAAATTTTTCCAGTTGTACCATATAAGTGGGCTGGTTATGCTTTTCAAGGAAACTTTACATAAACATATGTTAGAAATTATATTTTCCATATTACGATACTTGAACCCCCTTACATGTAAAGATGATACATGCTACGGATTTTTGACTGAGCTCTTAAATTATACTTGTATTCCATAAAGAATAGTCATATATTCTGTGCTTTATTCCTGAGTCTTCAATTTGGTCACTTCTAGTACTAGGTCTCCATTGTTTATTGTAGATCATCATTTTCTGGATGGAAGTCTTCAGTGAAAGAATGGAATGGAAGTGATCAGTTAAACATCAGTAATGAGGACTATTTCAGCTTCTTATTTTCAACACTTACAGGTAACTGCCCTGATCCACCAAGTTAAGGAAAGGAAAAGAACCTAGTATGAAAATTCTCCTGAGATTTACTGTCTTACCTGTTTGGGTCTAAGTTTTGGACCTCACTGCATAGCTTAATAAGATGGGGAACAGAATATCCATTTTAAGCATGTTTAACATGTTCGGTGTGTTAGGAAAAACATCACATTTTAATTAGCCATATTTTGCTTTCCATTGATGTCAGAGAAAAATTAGTAAAATGAGTCTTGATGTGTTAGATTAGTAAGTATTATTACTGTTGTTTTAAATGATCATACTGTCTTTGGTAGTTTTGTTTTGTAACTGGATGATAAAGATGACAGTGTTTGAAATTTTCTGAAGACTTAAAATTAAGAGACTTATTGAAATATGTTGTCAGAATCCAAAAATAGCTTGAAAAGTTCTGATAAGGAGCTGAATGTAGCAAGATAAATATTATATAAAAGAAACAAGTAACAAGTAGACTTGTACATGTTTGTTTGATAGTTTTGGATGTATGCGTTTGAGATGGATGTGAGGGCTTTATGTTTTAATTAGTAGTACCTGTCAAAGGGTTTAGTGGTTTTAGGAAACTCATTAGGAATCAGCCAGGAGTGTGATATGGCTTCCCAACTAGATGATGGCTCTTTAGGGCATGTTCATGGAAGTACAGTGATCTGAAAACATCAAAGCAGGTAGCTAGGGTCAGACCACATTGTGCTCGTATTCTGATCATTCTAAGAGCTGTCTTTCAGGAGGGACTTGGGCAAGTTGTTTGTATAGGTCAGACTAGGTGTAATAGAGGTGGTAAGAGAATCAGAAATCTTATTATATGGAATAGGTAGAAGGAAGTACACAGTAATTGTTGAAGAAATAGACTTAGGGGGGATGGAATAGTTTTAAGACACTTGAAAGGCTATTATGTAAGAATACAGAGTTTGGTATATGTATGAAGGAGCATATTGTTTTTCTTGTTCATTTGCTTTTTTAAACCTGACATTAATTAGAATGATTATGTCTTTCACACTTATTTAAGTATAAAGGTGGCAAAGCCCTCAGTTTAAGGGATATAATATTGTTTCTTGATGTATTACACATTTGATTCAGGTCAAATCTTTGTGTACATAATTATATGAATTTTACTACATCGCTGGCATTTCATTTTTTAAAATAATACATAAAGTACAGAAATTCAGAGAAAATAGCTTGTTAGCTTGAAGAATTTAACTTGAAGATACATGTCTATTTTTTAAAAATTACTTAAGAATGTTACTTGCTTTGTGATTTATTTTAAATTGGATTTCTTTATACTCAAATTAGGGTTTTCAAAAGAGGAACTGACTTGGCTTCAGAAAGCCTTTGAGGAGTGCCCCATGTCATCCAGACGCAGCTTTCTCCCGTGCTACTTTACCTCACTGACTTGGATCAGTTTTCACACCATTGGGACATAACAGAGGTAATGGTCCATTTGGAAAGGCATGGAAGATTGTTAGAATTCAGTTCAACAGAGAGTGTGTTTTCAGGGCTCTATCTATGAAGAACTGTCTTGATTCTAACAAGAGCCCTCCAGCCTTCCCAGAGAACGGAACTTCCAGAGTCAGGGCAGTGTCTTCCTTGCCCTTTTAATGCTTTGTAAACATATTCCTAGGTCACGCTGGGACTGTCCATGAGGACACAGACTGTGGGCGTGTGTCTGAGTATACAGAGGGGCCATTATGTGCTTACTTAGATAAGGTGACATTCCACTGGAAATAGGCCCATGACTAGGAGTGGTGATCTCCTTGCTTGCTTCAGAAATCCCAAAGGGTGAACCAAAGTTATTGTTCTTCAGAGTAAGAAAACAGCAATTAGATGGATTTTCAAGCAGGTGCCAGGCCACACAGTTTTAGGACAAACCGAAAGAGAAATGTGAATTGTGCCACCAGTTCCAGTATCCAGGTTCACACTTAAGATGTGGTCCTGCAGTATACACGATTTTCCAGACAGACCTAGGCTCTCTGGATCACTCCTAGAGACAAAATGTGATGCAACAGAAGTTTGGATGTTGGTTTGCCTTTTCCAGTGAGTGTGGGGGCCTTCCCTAAGGTTACACTGTCAGAGGAAGTTTCTACTGAAAAATGACCTCCAAAGAGCGTTCTCAAGCAGTGTGTGATCCCCAGCACAGAGAATGCAGGGAAAAGTATGTTTCTTCAAGGAAGAAAAGGCATCAACAGAGAGTGTGTTATTAGGCCTATATCTATTAGTAACTGTCTAGAATCTAACATTGACCTCCAGGCTTGTCCAGGGGACCTAACTACCAGAGTCAAGGCACTATATTTCCTACACCTTCCAAGCCTCCCAAAGACATCCTAGCTCATATAGGGATGGCCCATGAGGAAACAGACTGTAGGAGAGTGTCTGAGATTGTATGGTACCAATACTGTGCTTACCTAGATGAGATGACATTCCTCTGGGAATGGGCCAGAGGGTAGGAGTGGTGAGTCGCCTGCTTGATTCAGAAATCCCAAAGGATGGACCAAAGCTATCATTGTCAGAAGGAAGAAAACAGCAATTGGATGGATTTCCAAGCAGTTGCAAGGCCGTAGCATTTTCCCAAATCAAGAGAAAAAATATTATTTTTGCCCCAAAAATCCGGTATCCATGTCCAGACTCAGGATGTCTCCATGCAGTATCCACAAAGTTTCCAGACAGAACTAGTCTCAGTGGATCGATCCTACTGAGAAAATGTGATGGAACAGACGTTTGAATGCTAATTTGTCTTTCTCTAAAAATGGAGAGTGCGGCATCCCCATGGTCACACCATCAGGGAAAAGTGCTACTGAAAAATGAAGGTGCAATGGTAGGGAAGCATGTCAGCATATTCAAGCCGTGTGTGTCTCTCTGCACACAAAATGTTTGGAAAGTTATGTTCCTTCAAGAAAAGAAATGCATCAACAGAGAGTGCTTTCAGCCCTCTATCTATCAGGAGCTGTCTACATTCTAAGTCGTGAGACCTTCAGTCTTTCCTAGGGATCCTAACACCCAGAGTCAGGGCAGTGTGTTTCCATGAACTTTTCAAGCCTTGTAAACACTTTCCAAGTATATACTGGGACTGCTCCTGAAGAAACAGGCTGCACGAGTGTATCCGAGTGTGTTGGGCAGCATATTGTGCTTACCTGCATGAGGTACCAGTACAATGGAAATCAGTTAGTGGCTGGAGTGGTGAGCAACCTGCTTGCTTCAGAAATTCCAAAGGGTGGACAAATCTATCACTGTCAAAAGTAAGAAAACAGCAATTGGATGGATTTTCAAGGATTTGCTACACTGCACCATTTTAGAACCAATGTGGTCCCAAAATGAGTGTGGGAGATGAAAATGAGAATTTTGCCACCAAGTTCATATATACAAGTTCACACTCATGATGTGTCCCCACAATACCCACGAATTCTCCAGACAGACCTAGGCTTACTTGATCGCACCTAAAGACAAAATGTTATGGAGTACACGTTTGGATGTTGGTTTGCCTTTCCCAGTGAGTGTGGGAGCCTTCCCTACCATTGCACCTTCAGGGGAATTTTCTACTGACCAATGGCCTACAAGCAAGTGTTTTCAAGCACCGTGTGACTCTCAGCACACAGAATGTTGGGAAAGCTATGTATCTTCGAGGACGGAAAGGCATCCATACGGAGTGTATTTTTAGGCCTCTATCTATCAGGAACTGTCTAGAACTCAAGGCATGAGACTTCAAGGCTTTCCCAGGGTCCTAACTTCCAGAGTTAGGGTACTGTGTTTCCCTGCACTTTCCAAGGCTTTAAACACATTCCTTATTCAAACTGGGCCTGCCCATGAGGAAACAGACTGTAGGAGAGTGTCTGAGATTGTATGGTACCAATACTGTGCTTACCTAGATGAGATGACATTCCTCTGGGAATGGGCCAGAGGGTAGGAGTGGTGAGTCGCCTGCTTGATTCAGAAATCCCAAAGGATGGACCAAAGCTATCATTGTCAGAAGGAAGAAAACAGCAATTGGATGGATTTCCAAGCAGTTGCAAGGCCGTAGCATTTTCCCAAATCAAGAGAAAAAATATTATTTTTGCCCCAAAAATCCGGTATCCATGTCCAGACTCAGGATGTCTCCATGCAGTATCCACAAAGTTTCCAGACAGAACTAGTCTCAGTGGATCGATCCTACTGAGAAAATGTGATGGAACAGACATTTGAATGCTAATTTGTCTTTCTCTAAAAATGGAGAGTGCGGCATCCCCATGGTCACACCATCAGGGGAAAGTGCTACTGAAAAATGACCTCCATGCCAGCATATTCAAGCCGTGTGTGTCTCTCTGCACACAAAATGTTTGGAAAGGTATGTTCCTTCAAGAAAAGAAATGCATCAACAGAGAGTGCTTTCAGCCCTCTATCTATCAGGAGCTGTCTACATTCTAAGTCGTGAGACCTTCAGTCTTTCCTAGGGATCCTAACACCCAGAGTCAGGGCAGTGTGTTTCCATGAACTTTTCAAGCCTTGTAAACACTTTCCAAGTATATACTGGGACTGCTCCTGAAGAAACAGGCTGCACGAGTGTATCCGAGTGTGTTGGGCAGCATATTGTGCTTACCTGCATGAGGTGCCAGTACAATGGAAATCAGTTAGTGGCTGGAGTGGTGAGCAACCTGCTTGCTTCAGAAATTCCAAAGGGTGGACAAATCTATCACTGTCAAAAGTAAGAAAACAGCAATTGGATGGATTTTCAAGGATTTGCTACACTGCACCATTTTAGAACCAATGTGGTCCCAAAATGAGTGTGGGAGATGAAAATGAGAATTTTGCCACCAAGTTCATATATACAAGTTCACACTCATGATGTGTCCCCACAATACCCACGAATTCTCCAGACAGACCTAGGCTCACTTGATCGCACCTAAAGACAAAATGTTATGGAGTACACGTTTGGATGTTGGTTTGCCTTTCCCAGTGAGTGTGGGAGCCTTCCCTACCATTGCACCTTCAGGGGAATTTTCTACTGACCAATGGCCTACAAGCAAGTGTTTTCAAGCACCGTGTGTCTCTCAGCACACAGAATGTTGGGAAAGCTATGTTTCTTCGAGGACGGAAAGGCATCCATACGGAGTGTATTTTTAGGCCTCTATCTATCAGGAACTGTCTAGAACTCAAGGCATGAGACTTCAAGGCTTTCCCAGGGTCCTAACTTCCAGAGTTAGGGTACTGTGTTTCCCTGCACCTTCCAAGGCTTTAAACACATTCCTTATTCAAACTGGGCCTGCCCATGAGGAAACAGGATGCAGGAGTATGTCTGAGAGGCCTGGGTGCCATACAGTGCTTAACTAGATGAGGTGACATTACACTGGAAATGGGCCAGCAGATAGGAGTAGTGAGCCGCCTGCTTGCTTTAGAAACCTCAAAGGTTTGACCAATGTTATCACTGTCATTATTAGGAAGAGACCAATTGGATGAATCTTCAGGCAGTTGCTAAGGCCGCACTCTTTTAGATCCAACCGACAAAATTTGCTAATTTTGCCAACAGATTCAAGGATGCAGATTCACACTCAGTATGTGTCCCTGTAGTATCCAAGAATTTTCCAGACAGGCAGAGGATCATTGGATCTCTCCTAAAGAGAAAACTTTATAGAATAGACATTTGGTTGGTTGTTTTCTTTTTCCTGTGAGTTTGGGGGTCTTCCCTACAGTAACACAGTCATGGGAAATTGTTACTGAAAAATCACCTTCAAGCAAGGATTTTCAACCAGTGTGTTACTCTCATCACACAGAAATCTGGGATAACTATGTTACTTAAATGCATGAAAGACATAAAAGTGGGTGTTTTTCAGGCATCTATCTGTCAGGAACTATCTAAAGTCTAAGATGTGAGAACTCCAGGTTTGCACACAGGGCCTAATTTCCAAAGTCATAGCCAGTATATTTCATTGCACTTTCAGAGCCTTATGAACACATTCCTGGCTCCTATTGGGTCTGATTCAGAGGAAACTGGCTGTGAAATTATCTAAGATTGCTGAGAGCCATACTGTTGTTACCTAGATTATTTGACATTTTAATGGAAATGATCCAGCTCGATGGGGTTGCAAGCCACCTGCTTGTGTCAGAAACCTGAAAGATTTGACCAAACCTATTGATGTCAGAAGTAGGAAAATATCAATTGGATGGATTTTCAGGCAGCTGCCAGCGCACATCCTGTTAGTGCCAAAAGAGAGACAATGCTAATTTTGCCAAGAAGGTCAAATATTCAGGTTCACAGTCAGTATGTTTCCCTTGCAGTATCCAAGAAATTTCCAGAGAGACCTGGGGCCATTGGATCCTTCTGACAGAGAAAAATTGATGGAAGAGACATTTTGCTGTTTGCTTGCTTTTCCCTGTGAGTGTGGGAGCCTTCCCTAGTGTAACACACGTGAGGGGAAATTTTTACTTAAAAATGACTTCCAGGCAAGGGTTTCCACTTAGCGGGTTACTCTCAGCAAACAGAATGCTGGGACACCTGTGTTCACTCGTGGAATGAGCGGCAATGAATAGGGTGCTTTTCAGGCATCTCTCTATCCATGACTGCTGTCTGGATTCTAAGATGTGAGAAGACCACGCTTCCACAGATGCCCTCAATTCCAGAGACACAGCCAGTAAGTTTCCCTGAACTTTCCATGGTTCATGAGCACAGTACTCTATCTTACTGGGACACACCATGAGGAGAGAGTCTGGAGGAGTGTGTCTGACACAGCTGAGTGCCATACTGTTTCTAAGTAGTTTAATTGGCATTCCAATGGAAATGATCTTGCCACAAGGAGTTGCACGCTGCCTGCTTGCTTCAGCAATTCCAGTGTTTTGACCAAAGCTATTGCTGTCGTTAGTGGGAAAAGAGCAAGTGTACTGATTTTCAAGGAGTTGCTAAACCCCAGCCTACTGTGGCCAACACAGAGAAAATTCTAATTTGCCAACAAGGTCCAGAATCCAGGTTCACACTGAGCATGTGTATAAGCACTGTCCAAGAATTTTCCAGACAGACTTAGGATCACTGGATCCCTCCTACAGGGGACTTCACGGAACAGATGTTTTGACATTTGTTTACTTTTCTCTGTCAGTGTGGGGGCATTTCCCATGGTAACACAGGGGAGGGGAAATTGTTACTTCAAAATGACTTCCAGGCAAGAATTTCCAAGCAGTCTGTCACTCTCAGCAAACATAATGCTGTGAAATCTGTGTTTCTTTGAGGAATGAAAGGCAAAAAATAAAAAGGAGTGTATTTCAGACATCTATCAGAAACTGTCTAGATTCTAAAATGTTAAAACTCCAGATTTGCACAGAGCACCTAATTTTCAGAGTCACAGCCAGTATGTTTGCTCACATTTCTGATACTAGCGAACCCATTCCTAGGTCATCCTGGGACTGTCTATGAAGAAACAGGCTGTAGGAGTGTGTCTGAGAGTGCTGAATGCCATCGAGTCTGGTTACCTAATGAGTTTACCTGCCATTGGAAATGATCCAGTGGCAAGGAATTGAAAGTCCCATGTTTGCTGCAGAAATCCAAGAGGTCTGACCAAAGATATTGCTGTCACAAGTAAGAAAACAGCAATTGGATGGATCTTCAGGCAGTTGCTACTCTGCACCATTTTAGGACCACCTGAAAGAAAATGCTGATTTAGCCAACAAGGTCCAGGATCCAGCTTCACACTCAGTATGTGTCCATGCACTACCCAAGCATTTTCCAGACAGACCTAGGATCACTGGATCTCTCCTACAGAGAAAACCTGATGGAACAAACGTTTGGATGCTAGTTTGCTTTTTCCCTGTGAGTGTGGGACCGTCCTGACTGTAACACAGTCAGGGGAAGTTCTTACTGAAAAATGAAGTCCAAGCAAGCATTTTAGAGCAGTGAGTTACTCTCAGCACACAGAATGCTAGGAAATCCATGTTCCTTTGATGAAAGAAAAACATAAAAGTAGAGTGTTTTTCATGCATCTGTCTATCAGGAACTGTCTAGATTGTAAGATGTCAGAACTCCAGGTTTGCACAGAGACCCTAATTTCCAGTCATAGCCAGTGTATTTTCCTGCACTTTCTGAGCCTTTTGAACACATTCCTAGCTCATATTGGGTCTGTCCCTCAAGAAAAAGGCTTAGGAAATTATATCTAAATGTGTTGAGTGTCATAATGTTGTTACCTTGATTAGTCGACAATCTATTGGAAATGATCCTGCCACAAGGTGTTGCAAGCTGCCTGTTTGCATAGAAATAAAAATAATTTGACCAAAACTCATTTATGTTGTAAATAGGAAATTGTCAATTGGATGGATTCTCAGGTAGCTGTCAGCCCACACCCTTTTAATGCCAACAGAGAGAAAAGGTGAGTTTTGCCAACAAGGTTCAATATCCAGTTTCACACTCAGTATGTGTCCCTGCAGTGTCCAAGACTTTTCCAAACAGATCTAGGATCACTAGATCTCTCCTGCAGAGAAAACTTGATGGAACTTTTACTCTGAAGTAGGGTCAGTCTTGTTGAGGTGACTCCTTCCCCAAGGCCACACCTGGGAGTCCTCACACCAAGGCCATAGAAGTGGGCCCCAGAACCAAGGTCACCTGTGAATCGGACTGGGCCCCCTTTGCAACTGTTGCCAAAAGCACCTGATCATCGCTAATGAGCTTCCTGACTCCCTACCAGGCAAGGATGCCCACTCCAGTAAACACCCTATGGTACCCCACCCAATCACCTAATATCAACCTTCCAGTAGGAATTTTCTTTGCCTTGAAACTGTAAAAATTGGCTCTTAACCCAGGAAATCAGTCAACTTTCCCTAGTCTGTCAGGTGGCTGGCCCCCTGAGCCCACAGTGCCCACTTTATCTCTGCTCTTTGTTCTTAATACAAACTCACTCCCTTCTGAAATGCTCTATGTCTGAACATTCTTTTCCAACTCGTACTCAGACGGCCTCAACAAGCCTCCCATCACCAGAGCCACTTTCCTAGATCACACTCACCACTTGCTTGTCCACTCCCAACTCAGAGCAGAAAGGCCCCCTCAGCCTGGTCCTTCCCTCTCACTTCCCGTGCTTGGTCGCCAGGGGCTCACACCGTCCCTGGGCAGGCTGTCTTCTGTGTCCTGCAGAGGCCTCTGTGGTGTCAGGTGAAGAAACAAGAGGCACCCATGAAACCTCCCACCCCAGCACAGCAACCAGTACCCACCTACTGAACTCTTCACTCTGGATGGGCCTGGGGGTGTTTCAGGGAACGTCCCCCAACATGTCCTTGTTCTCATCTAATTCCAGCACTGCCCACGTGAGAGTCACTAAGCTAATCTGTGATAACTGCACAGAGAGAATACTTGTTCACTCGCCCCTCCCAGGATACATGGTTCTTATGGGCAGGTGCCTCCCAGGATATGGGGCTCACCTGGGCAGGTATCCTGCAGGGCTCAGCACCCAGGAGCTGTTCACAGAGCCCTCACTGCAAAGAGCCCCCAGCTCCTCTGTTGGACAGATCTGACCTTGAGACCCTCAGAGGAGGACCTGAGGTAACATACAGCAGCTTCAGGATAGTTTTGTGACCTTGGGCTTCACTGGTTGCAGCCTCCTTCCAGCAGGTTTTCCAGAGGGTCCCATAGCACCTGGGCACTGAGTCTGTCTCCACCCACCACCCATCCTCTCCCTGACCCCTGGGTCCCTCTCATTAGAAGAAGGCCTTCCTGAAATCCTCTCCCACTTATAGGTCAGATAAGAAGATGAGAAAACAAGTCAGAGCAGCAGCCCCATATCCATCCTGACCCAAAGGACCCACACCTGTTCCTGGAACCCTGGCCAGGACAACGAGGCCCATTTTCTGAAACCACAAGCCCAGGTGGGCAGATTGGCTGACCTGACTGGCCTGCCCTTTGGATGTGTGCCTGGGCTGAGGTCTATATAAACCCCCTCAAGTGCCTGCAGCTGTACCTGATGCTGTCTTTCTGCTTAGATCTTGCAGGGTTGGCTTGATAAGAGAGAGTGAGGGCCCATAGTGTTTCGGGGGATTGGGTCTGTGTTGGGCTCTGCTGGACCTTCTGCAGGAGGTGCTAAGCTGTCACTTCCTAAGGATGGGCTGTGTCACCTGTTCCTGCTGTTGGAAATCTTCTCAGGCAGAAATGAGGAAGCAAGAAAACAGGCAATGGGAGCAGCACAGGAGGAGTAACTCAGGTAGGAAAGTGCAGAGCTTCCAGATCACCCAGGCCAGGACCATTCTGCCTGACCTACAGGAGCCACGTCAGTAAGCATGCTGTCGCTGGAGTGGCTCCACTTTTCTCCAGCCTGTGAGGTCTTTGCACATATTCAAGTGTTTTATCTATGAAGGGTGGATGAGGTTCAGGAATGGCTAGCCTGGGGGTCAGCCAGCATTTACTTAGAGATGACTCCGTGTAGTCTCCCAGCTTCCCACTGAGGTCCCTCCTTGGGAGGGGAGGGGGTGGGGTATGTGCAAGGGCTGCTGGCTGGCTACACATGAGTAAGTCCCCATCCCTGACCATCTTCAGAATTGCTCATCCCTGAAGCAAGTGCCCTAATTGGGCTTTCACCTGTGCAACTGGTGGCTTCTTAATTAGCAATGTGGCCATTGATATTAAATGTCCTCCATCAAGACTGAGATGTTACACCACATGTACTGGTGTAAGAACCCGGGGAGGCGTGTGCACCCAGTACCCCTAGGCACAGGCTTCAGACTTGACCCCTCAACATTCTGGAGCCCAGCCACTGCTTTAGCATTTCTGAGGGTCCAGAGCTGATTTTAAGGGTTCTGTAATCCACCCTTCATCTGCTTTAATGAGACCCACATTTCTAGGATCCTACAGAGCAGGGTCTGTGTGGCTGCTCTGTGGCTTCTCTAACATGATCACATGCTGGGTGGTTTAAAACAACAGGAGTTCATCCTCTCTCAGTCCTGGAGACCAGACACCGGAAATCAAGGTGGCACAGGGCTGAGGTCCCTCCAGAGGCTCCAGGACAGGATCATTCCTGCCTTTTCCAACTTCAGGGGCTCCAGGGGTCCCTGGGCTTGTGGCCCCCTCCCTCCCATCTCTGCCTCTGCCTTTAAGAGGCTTCCCCTTTGTGTCCTCTTTCGTCTCTTTGAAGGAGTCTGTCAGTTGGATTGAAGGTCACCCTAACCCTAGATGACCTTACCTTGCTATCCTTAACTACATCTACAAAGACTCTTTTCCCAGATACGGCCCTGTTCTGGGGGGACACATCTTTGGTGGCCACCATTTACCCCATTCTCTCTCTGTCAAATAACCCTCATTTTAGGAGATCACCACATGCCCATAAAGACGGGCACAGAGAGCGGCCACACACATGGAGAGAATGAGGCCCTTGGAGTCACCTGGAACGGATGAAGACCTAGCTTCATCAGGTGAGGGGAATCACAGGGAGGAGAGGAGGATGGTCTTGTTTAGGCTTCAAAAAGACCACGTTGGGGTGGGATGTGAGATGCACAATGGGGGCGGGGAGCTTCATCAGGGCCTGAGGGGGAGGTTAGGCTTGGGCCAGGGCCATGGGTATAGAGGGGACTTAGTGTGGGGGTTGGTCATACACCCAGAAGGAAGAGCTCACAGTCACTGGGGCACAAGGACCTGGGAACCTGGGAGGGCTTCATCTTTCTGAACCTGAAGAGGAAACGTTAAAATTTTACATCACCTCCTGCTCCTTCTGCCTCTGTAACTCAGCTTGCTCCTTGCAAAGTCTGGATCATGTAGGTCACGCAATCTCAGAAAGTGGGGACTTAGAATACTCGGAGCTGGAGCTTATCTCCCTTGTCCTTGCCCTGGCCCCTGCAAACCTTCTTGATCATGCCTATTCATGATAATGAAGAGCCCGCCCCCCTGACACTCTCCTCACCCCAGGGGGAACTCCCCACTCTGCTGGAGCACCTGGCTGTTGGTGGCCACTGACAGCACTCTGGTCTCCTCAGGACCCAGCTTCAGGATACTCTGAGGTTCAGGTCAGGCAGATGGAATCTGGTCTTCTCAGAACCCACTGGGGCTTCAGTTTGGGGGCATTGTGGGGTTTAGTTCAGGTTGATGGAATCTGGTCTCCTCAGGACCTGCTGGGTGTTCAGCTTTGGGACATTGTGGGGTTCAGTTCAGGCTGACAGGAGATGGGTCACCACAAGACCCATGTGGTTTCAGCTTTGGGGCATTGTGGGGTTCAATTCAGGCTGATAGAATTTGATCTCCTCAGGACCTTATGGGGGTTCAGCTTTGTGACATTGTGGGGTTCAGTTCAGGCTGACAGGAGATGGGTCACCACAGGATCCATTGTATTTTGGCTTTGGGGCATTATGGGGTTTAGTTTTGGCTGATGGAATCTAGTTTCCTCAGGACCCATGATCTCCTCAGAACCCATTGGTGCTTCAGCTTTGGGACATTGTGGGGTTCAGTTGAGTCTGACGGGAGTCTGGTTTCCTCAAGATTCCTGCAACGATGTGCTGCTGAAAGAAAAAGTGAGGAAAATTGGGAAGAAGCTTCTGTGTGTGGCTGTTGCTGAAAGTCTGTCTTAAGAGGACCCAAGACTGTTAGGGCTTGATGTGGAAAGTTGTGGGATTTTAGTCAGTTTTTGTCTGTAGTATAAGATGGTGTCCTATATTGTTCCTTGGTGTGTGGTTTCCATTTTTCCCAGCACGGTTTATTGAGGGGGGTGGGGGGGACTGTCCTTTCCCGCGTATATATTTTTAGTTCCTTTCTTGTAAATTAATTACCATGCACCTGTAGGTTTACTTCTGAGCTCTCTTGACTATTTCTGTGCCAATTCCACACGTCTTCTGGTGACTTTAGGTACATACTCTAGATTGAAGTCAGGGATAGACATGCCACCAGCCTGTTCTGCTTTCTCAGGATCCCTTTGGCTCTTCTGGTTCCTTTGTGGCTCCACACAGATGTAAAGATTGCTTTTGTTTCTGTGAAAAATGTCATTGAAATGTTGGCAGTGATTGCATGAATGTGTACGTTGCTTTGTTTAGAATGGATATTTTAATGGTATTTTCACCCATAAGCATGGGATATCTTTTTACTTGTATCCATTTAGTTTCTTTGATCATTGTCTTGTAGTTTTTAGCTTTCAGGTCTTTCAAGTCCTTGGTTAGATTTCTAGTTATGTGGGGGAGGGGATGCAATTGTAAAAGGAATTATTTTCTTAATTTCTCTTTCTGATAGTTCATTATTAGTGTAGAGAATCACAAATGATCTTGCAGTTCTGCTGACTTTCTTTTTTCTTTTTTTTGGCCCCACAGCTCGACATGTTGGATCTTAGTTCTCTGACCGAGGATCAAACCTGTACCCCCTGCAGTGGAAGTGCAGTCTTAACTACTGGACTGCCAGGCAAGTCTGTGAATTCGCTTTTTAGTTCTGACAGTTGCTTTGGTGTAGTGTTATGTGGAAAACTAGAATTAAGACATCTAATAGTTTCAGTTCCATCTGGTCATCCACAGCACCCAGGGCATGGTGTCTACTAATATACTCTTCCTATGGTGCCTTTTAATACCATGTGGACTAGTACAAGGCAATTAGCATCAAACTACTTTAGCTGAATTTAGTTAGGTTAATTCTTGGCCTCTATTGCAATGTTCGATGTCATCTCTGATTTTCTGGCATGTGACTTACATGGCTGTATTGAAAAGTAACTTACTTTCTAGTAAAATTTCAAACGTGTCTACTTTAAATAGTGGTACAAAGTTTTCTACATTCACACCAAATACCGCAATGTGTTTTACCCAAAACATGGTCACTTTCCCAGGGAACCAGCCCACAACCCCAAAATGGGGGATAATTATGGTTTCCACATTACAATCCTATCCATAGGATCAGTTCAACTTTCATCAGCTGCCCAAGCTTTGTGCAACTGTCTTTCTTCATTCTAATGCAGTTTTCTTTTTCTGGAGCCATCACTGGGGCTTTCCCTCATGTTAAAAACCTTCATGGATTTAAAGTGACAAGATGACTATGATCTGGGTGGCTTTTCAGTGTGGTTTCTTTCACTGAGAATGTTTTTAGTGCTTTTCCATGTTGTGCCATGTGTCATTTTTTTCACTGTGCTTACAAACATATAACAACATTTATTATTTGAGTCATTTTAAGTATGAACTTCTATAGCATTAACTGCACTCTCATTGTAAAAATTTCCCCACCATTCATCTCCAGAATCGTTCCCTTTTCCTGAAGTGACACTGTAACCATTAAATACTCATAACCCCCAATCCCTGGCCATCTTACTCTACTTGGAATTTGTCTTATATGGATATCTCATACTAGTGGAATCATAGAACATTTTTCCTTTTGTGTCAGGCTTGTTTCACCTCACCTAATGACTTGAAGTTTCATCTACATTATAGCATGTATGAGTTATCTTGTTTTTAAAGGTTGAATCAGATCCCACTGTGTATATACTACATCGTGCCTATCCAGTCATCTGTTGAACACTTGTGCTGCTGCCACCTTTTGGTTACTATGAATAATGCTGCTATGAATATGGGGTTTGAATATCTGTTTCAGTATTTGGTTTTAAATATCTTGAGTGTATAACCTGGACCGGAATTGATGGATTCTATGTTAACTCTGTGTTTAAGTTTTTGTAAAGCCACCTACTATTTTCTGAAGCTGTGGCATTATTTTACTATATTCCTTTATATGGCAGAGTAATGCATCTCATGGATGGAACTGCCCTATTTGCTCTTCCATTCACTTGTTGGTGGACATTTTCATTGTTTTTAACTTGGATTATCAAGAACACTGCTGCTGTAAATATTGGTGTACAAGTATATATTTGAGCACCTCTTTTAAATTCTTTGGATGTATATCTAGGAGTGGAGTTACCAAAACATATGATATTTCAGTTCAGTCACTCACTCATGTCCGACTCTTTGTGACCCCGTGGACTGCAGCACACCAGGCTCCCCTATCCATCACCAACTCCCAGAGCTTGCTCAAACTCATGTCTATCGAGTTGGTGATGCCATCAACCATCTCATCCTCTGTTATCCCCTTCTGCTCCTGCCTTCAATCTTTCCCAGCATCAGGGTCTTTTCCAATGAGTCAGTTCTTCACATTAGGTGGCTAAAGTATTGCAGTTTCAGCTTCAGCATCAGTCCTTCCAATGAATAGTCAGGGTTGATTTCCCTTAGGATTGACTTGTTGGATCTCCTTGCAGTCCAAGTGATGCTCAAGAGTCTTCTCCAACACCACAGTTCCAAAGCATCACTTCTTCGGTGCTCAGTTTTCTTTGTAGTCCAGCTGTAACGTCTATACATGACTATTGGAACAACCATAGCTTTGAGTACATGGACCTTTGTTGGTAATGTCTCTGCTTTTTAATATGCTGTCTAGGTTGGTCATAACTTTTATTCCAAGGAGCAGGTGTCTTTTAATTTCATGGCTGCAGTCACCATCTTCAGTGATTTTTGAGCCCCCCCCCCCACAATAAATTCTGTCACCATTTCCATTGTTTTCCTATCTATTTGCCATGAAGTGATGGGGCCAGATGCCATGATCTTAGTTTTCTGAATACTGATTTTTAAGCCAACTTTTTCACTCTCCTCTTTCACTTTCATCAAGAGACTCTTTAGTTCTTCTTTGCTTTCTGCCATAAGAGTGGTGTCCTCTGTGTATCTGAAATTATTGATATTTCTCCTGGCAATTTTGATTCCAGCTTGTGCCTCATCCAGACCCGAGATTTCACATGATATACTCTGCATATAAGTTAAATAAGCAGGGTGCTGTACTCCTTTCCTGATTTGGAACCAGTCCATTGTTCCATGTCTAGTTCTAATTGTTGCTTCTTCACCTGCATACAGATTTCTCAGGAGGCAGGTAAGGCAGTCTGGTATTCCCATACCTTTCAGAATTTTCCACAGTTTGTGGTGATCTGCAGAGTCAAAGGCTTTGGCATTGTTAACAAAGCAGAAGTAAATATTTTTCTGGATGTTTTTCTCTCTTGCTCTTTCAGTGATGCAACGGGTGTTGGCAATTTGATCTCTGGTCCCTCTGTCTTTTCTAAATCCAGCTTGAACATCTAGAAATTCATGGTTCACTTACTGTTGAAGCCTGGCTTGGAGAAATTTGATCATTACTTTGTTAACATGTGAGATGAGTGCAACTGTGTGGCAGTTGGAACAT
Organism: Muntiacus reevesi; assembly: GCF_963930625.1. Classification (NCBI taxonomy): domain Eukaryota; kingdom Metazoa; phylum Chordata; class Mammalia; order Artiodactyla; family Cervidae; genus Muntiacus; species Muntiacus reevesi. The sequence continues at coordinate 116,671 of NW_027078010.1, forward strand.
TCTTTGGCTTTGCCTTTCTTTGGGATTGGAATGAAAACTGACCTTTTCCAGTCCTGTGGCCACTACTGAGTGATATAATTACATTTTTATGTTTTCGAGAAAATGCTTGTTTTGGACACATTGATTGCACCATTTTACCTCTCCACAAGTAAAGTTTTGAGTTTCAATTTCGTACATTTTCGCCAACATTTGTTATTTGTCTTTATTGTTGATTTTCCTCACGTCCATCCTGAGTGCCTTATTAAGGAGGAAGTCATAATGCAGGACCCACATTTGAGGAGAGGAGAGTTAGCTTCATATACTTGATGGACAGCTGAGTCTGTATCAATTATTTAGAATCTTTCTGTGTGAGATTTTTATTCAACTTTACTCATAAAACCTAATTTTTACTTTTTACCAGTTTGGACACCTGAAAATTATTTTAAACTTTTGGGAGCTTCCCTGGTGGCTCAGCCTGTAAAAGCATATGCTTGCAATGCAGGATACCTGGGTTCAATCCCTGGGTGGGGAAGATCCCCTGGAGAAGGAAATGGCAACCCACTCCAGTACTCTTGCCTGGAAAATTTCATGAATGGAGGCGCCTCATAGCTTACAGTCCATGGGGTTGCAAAGAGTCAGACACGACTGAGCCACTTCACTTTCACTTTCTTTTGGCTATAATCCAGCCAATTAGACTGCTTAGTTCATTCTAGCTTTGGCAATTGAGAGCTTTTTCCATACTCTCCTGCTTTTATTTTACATAATTCAGCTTTTATGGGGCTTTTTGGTCCTTCTTTCTCACATTTTAAGATTATGCTGCTTTACATATTTATTGTCTCAGTCCTAGTATCAGACACATATTTAAAGAGTCCTTGTCCCTTTTTGTTAGAGCATATTAATAAAAACTTGTATGTGGGAACTTAATAATCTCAGCAGACAATGCATGGAAATACACATGCATGTATCCAGACTATGCATACAGACAGTTATGAAGATTTTCACATGGAGTTATATGTTTCTGCATTAGGCTAAAGATAGTTTATAATGATGTCTCCAACCTGATCTCTTATGACACAGGTATTATAACCTTCTCCTTTTGTCTGCCTGTAACTTCCCACTCCAATGGTAAGAAACCTGGCTTCCACTACTCATCACTTACCAAATTCAGGGCTTGCTCCTTCAATAACTGATATGGTAGTTTCAGTCCTGTTAGCTACAAACCCCCGTGGAAAGAACTTACAGAGCCCATTGTTTATGTATGGTACATTTGCCTTTGGCCTGCAGATTCCATTCATTTACACAGTGAACTTAGGTCAGATAATTTTGTCCTAAGAGTGAGAGTGGCCTTTTAAAATTTTTCTTCTTCCTTTTAAATCTTTTGGCTGTGCCGCGTCATGTGGGGTTTTAGGTCCCTGACCAGGAATTGAACCCATATTTCCTGCACTGGCAACGTGGAGTCTTAACCACTGGGCCCCTAGGGAAGTCTGAAGCTTTTCATTTATTTCTCAATCTGTTATATTCTTTGTTAAATTCTGCATTCCAGTCTTTAGCACTCCATACCATAAATAAATAAATGTGAATAGGTCATAAATTACTTGTGTTCTGAAAACAGAAATCTATGTGCTTAGACAAATGCATAGTGGCAGGTATTCCTCACTAAAGTACCATGTGAAATATTTCAACCATATATTCCATAAACTCTTTATCATGTCTGTTTTACCTTTGCTAGAATGTCTTATACGATCATACAGTGTGTAGCACTTGAGGCTGGATTCCCTCACTCAGTAATGTAAGTGTTAGATTCATGCTTTCCTTTATTTTTATTTTAAATTGGTCTGTGGTTCATTCCTCTATATCTCTGAATGCTATTTTATTGCATTAGATGAGAGGAAAGATAATTTCCCCCCTAGCCTCAATGTTCTTCACTGAGATGTTCATAATGAAAGGAAGATGGATTGGAGAAAAACAATCAGAAGTTTAATATATGACATGCATACCTCCTATATAGTTGAAAGATACCTGGGAAAACTGTCACTTTCTGAAATGGTCCAAGACTTTACCTTAAATGCTATCATCAGCTGAGAATGAAAGAAGGAGGTTAAGGAATGGAAGAAACTATTTAAGGGAGATTATTAGGTGAAGCACAGTAAACAAAGACATGGTGGTATGCAGATTAACTTCCAGGTCCATTCCATAGACCTTCTTGATATTTAGTCAAGTCATTTAGTGATATCAAGTCAGTCTTGATACTTAGTCCATTCTTGATATTTAGCCATCCTCTATTTCCTGGTCCAGACAGGGACACGTCCTTAAAGATGGAGATATCCTTAACAAATGTAAATCTACTTCATAAAATGGAATTTCGACTTGGTTTTCAAAGATCCTCCTGGGGCGGCTGTTTGTTTTTTTCTTTTGTTTTGTTTTGTTTTTTTTAATCAATCAGTCCAAAATAACCCTTTTGTCAAATGTGCATATTTTGGGTGTGCTTTTTGTGCTCCCCTTGAAATGTGCATTCAGGGGAGGAGTGTCACCCTGGAGACTGTTGATATGTGACCCCATGGACAGGGACTGGGTTGGTCACCCTGAAGAATGTGGATATGTGACCCCAGGGGAATGGTCAGAAGGAATTCACCCTGGAGACTGTGGAATTGTGAGCCCAGTTGCAAGGCTTGGGAAGGGGTCACCGTGGAGACTGTGGATGTGTGACTCCAGATACAGTGTCTGGGAGGGATCTCCCAGGGGACTGTAGATATGTGATCCTAGATATAGGGTTTGGGAGAATGTCACCCTGCAGACTGTGGACATGTGACCCCAGGTGCATGGTCCAGTGTGTTGTGACCACCCTGGAGATTGTGGAAGCGTGACCACAGGTACTGGGTCTGGGAAGTGGCGTCATCCTGGAGATGTGCACATGTGATTACAGACACAGGATATTTCAGGTGGAGTCACCTTGGAAACTGGAGGAGTGACCCCAGGTGCAGGGTCTGGGGTGAGGTTCAGTGACGTCAGGACTCTTGTCTTGTTGGGAGAGACACATCAGGATTCTCCTCGAGATGTTGCAATGCAATACAGATGCCTCTCAAGGTGAGGGGGGAGACCAAGTTTGCCTTTGCAGTTGCCAGAGCAATACTGTGACTCCTGTCAGTTTTCAAGAGGAGACAGGTTTCATCTCCTTTTGAAGCATTGAACTCCACGTGCCTCTCGTGTTGTCAAAGGGATGTGAGGCCTCCTGTCAAAATGAGACGGGGAACTAGGGCATTCTCTAGGGTCTCCACAGGGGATTCAGACGTCCCTTCCTCTTATGAGATGAAAGACGAACCTGCATTCAAGTCACTGCAGGGAAATCCGGCCTTATTTCAAACCAGGGCATCTTGGTGTCCATTCCACATGAGGCAGCAAACTCAGGGTCCCTCTCACATATCTATAGCTGAGAGAAGCCTCCTCTTTAGGTGTTGTTTAAACCTGGCATTCCTCTTGAGTCAAAGCCAGGAAATCAGGTCTCATCTCGAGATGATTTGAGGTACACGGAGCTGTTTTCTAGTTGCTGTGCTGAACAGGGTGTTCCTCTATACTTAGGACAGTGTTTTCGGGGAATCTCTGGAGTTGCCTAAAGGAAGTCAAGCCACATGTCGTGTTTGATGGGGAACGCCAGATGGCTCTGGAGCCAATGAAGGGGAATCTGGCCTCATCTTGAGTTGATTTGGAGTACACGGAGTGCTTTCATGTTGCTGCGGGGACCTCAGGGTCCCTCTAGACTTGTATCAGTGTTCTTGGGGACTCTCTAGAGTTCCATCAAGGACGTCAAGGCTCCTTTCATGTTTGATGGGGAACACGGACTTGCTCTGCACTCAATGCAGGGGAATCTGATCTCATCTCTCATCGAGTGGGAAGTCTCATGGTTTTTCTCGAGTTGCGGAGGGAACCTGGGGTATATTCTCGAGTGACGACAGGGATGGACTCTTAAAACTCCTGTTTGTTCAATGATGTCAGGACGCCTGTCTAGTTGTGAGGGTCACCTCGGGATTCTCCTCGAAACTTGGTTGAACAAGAGGGATGCCTCTCGAGATGAGTAGGGAAACCCACTGTCACTTTCAAGTTGTTACAGGAATACTGGGATTCCTGTCAATTTTCAAGAGGAGTCAGTCATCGTCTACTTTTGAAGCATTGAACTCCGTGTTCCTCTCGAGTTGTCAAAGGGATGTGAGACCTCCTGTGGAAATGAGGTGGGGAACTAGGGCTTTCTCTAGGGTCTCCACAGGGGATTCAGACATCCCTTCATCTTTTGAGATGAAAGACAAGCCTGCATTCATGTCACTGCAGGGAAATCCAGCCTTATGTCGAGTCACGGCATCTCGGTGTCCATTCCACTTGAGGCAGCAAACTCAGGGTCCCTCTCACGTACCTATAGCTGAGAGAAGCTTCCCCGTGAGGGGGTTCTGGAAAGTTGGCATTCCTCTTGATTCGAAGCCAGGGAATCAACTCTCATCTCGAGATGATTTGAGGTACACGGAGCTGTTTTCTAATTGCTGTGCTGAACGTGGTGTTCCTCTATACTTAGGACAGTGTTTTCAGGGAATCTCTGGAGTTGCCTAAAGGAAGTCAAGCCACTTGTCGTGTTTGATGGGGAACGCCGGATGGCTCTGGAGCCAATGTAGTGTAATCTGGCCTCATCTCACGTTGATTTGCAGTACACTGAGCACTTTCGTGTTGCTGCGGTGACCTCAGGGTCACTCTAGACTTGTATCAGTGTTCTTGGGGACTCTCTGGAGTTCCATCAAGGAAGTCAAGGCTCCTTTCATGTTTGATGGTGCACATGGAATTGCTCTGCACGCAATGCAGGGGAATTTGATCTCATCTCTCTTCGAGTGGAAAGTCTCATGGACTTTCTCGCGTTGCGGAAGGAACCTGGGTTATATTCTCGAGTGACGAAGGGGATGGCCCCTCATAACGCGTGTTTGTTCAGCGACATCAGGCCACCAGTCTCGTTGCGAGGGACAACTCGAGATTCACTTCGAGACTTGGCAAGTCAATAAGGAGGACACCTCTCGAGGTGAGGCGGGAGACCCAGTGTCCTTTCAAGTTGCCACAGGGATACTGGGATTCCTGTCAATTTTCAAGAGGACTCAGTCATCGTCTACTTTTGAAGCATTGAATTCCACTTTCCATTCATGTTGTCAAAGGGATGTGAGGCCACATGTCAAGATGAGGTGGGGAAATAGGGCTTTCTATAGGGTCTTCAAGGGGATTCAGGAATCCCTTCATCTGATGAGATGAAAGACGAGCCTGCACTCAAGTCACTGCAGGGAATTCCGGCCTTATTTCGAGTCAGGGCATCTCGGTGTCCATTTCACTTGAGGCAGCAAACTGAGGGTCCCTCTCACATACCTAGAGCTGAGAAAAGCCTCCGCTTGAGCTGCTGTGGAAAGTGGGCATTCCTCTTGATTCGAAGCCAGGAAATCAGCTCTCATCTCGAAATGATTTGGGGTACACGGAGCTTTTCTCGAGTTGCTGTGCTGAACTTGGTGTTCTTCTATACTTGGGACGGTGTTCTCAGGGAATCTCTGGAGTTGCCTAAAAGAAGTCAAGCCACTTGTCCTGCTTGATGAGGAATGCTGGATTGCTCTAGAGCCAATGCAGGGAAATCAGGCCTCACCTCAAGATGATTTGAGGTAAACGGGGATATTTCGTGTTGCTGCGTTGACCTCAGGGTCCCACTAGACATGTGACAGAGTTATTGGGGACTATGTGGAGTTTCATCTAGGAAGTCAAGGCTCCTTTCATGTTTGATGGGGAACACCGACTTGCTTTGCATGCAATGCAGGGGAATCAGGCCTCGTCTCACGGCGAGGGGGAATTCTCATGGTTTTCTTGAGTTGTGGCGGGAAACTGGGTTATATTCTCGAGTTACAGCTGGGATGGCCCTTCAAAACTTGTGTTGGTTCAGTGATATCAGGACTCCTGTCTAGTTGTGAGGGACACATCGAGATTCTCCTCGAATGGCAGGGCAATAGGGACGCCTCTCAATGTGAGAGGGGCAACCCAAGGTCCTTTCCAGTTGCCACAGGAATTTTGGGATTCCTATCAATTTTCAAGAGGAGGGAGCGATACTCCCCTTTTGAAGCATTTAAATCCACGTGCCTCTCGAGTTTCAAAAGGATGTGAGGCCTCCTGTTGAGATGAGCCGGGGAACTAGGGCTGTCTCTAGGGTCTCCACAGGGGATTCAGACATCCCTTCATCTTGTTTGATGAAAGATGAGCCTGCATTCAAGTCACTCCAGGGAATTCCGGCCTTATTATGAGTCAGGGCATCTCGGTGTTCATTCCACTTGAGGCAGCAAACTCAGGGTCCCTCTCACATACATATACCTGACAGAAGCCTCCTCGTCAGGTGCTTGTGTAAAGTTGACATCCCTCTTGAGTCAAAGCCAGGGAATCAGCTCTCATCTCGAGATGATTTGGGGTACACAGAGCTTTTCTCGAGTTTCTGTGCTGAACTTGGTGTTCCTCTAGTCTTGAGATGGTAGTCTCGGGTAATCTCTGGAGTAGCCTAACGGAAATCAAGCCACTTTGTGTGTCTGATGGGGAACGAGTGATGTCTCTGGAGACAATGCAGGGGAATCGGGTCTGATCTCGAGTTGATTTGAAGTACACAGTGCACTTTCATGTTGCTGCAGGAGACCTCAGGGTCTCTCTAGACTTGTGACAGTGTTCCTGGGGACTCTCTGGAGTTCCATCAAGGAAGTCAAGGCTCCTTTCGTGTTTGATGGGGAACACGGACTTGCTCTGAATGCAGTCCAGGGGAATCGGGCCTCATCTTGAGTTGATTTGGAGTACACGGAGCCCTTTCATGTTGCTGCGGGGACCTCAGGGTCCCTGTAGACTTCTGACAGTGTTCTTGGGGTCTCTCTGGAGGTCCTTCAAAGAAGTCAAGTCTCCTTTCCTTTTGATTGGGAACACGGACTTAACCTGCATACATTGCATGGGAACTGGGCCTCATCTCGCGGTGAGGAGAAAGTCTCATTGTTTTTCTGGAGTTGTGGAGGGAACCTGGTTATGTTCTAGAGTTACGGCGGGGATGGCCCTTCAAAACTCATGTTTGTTCAGCGATGTGTGAACTCCTGTCTAGTTGCGAGGGACACCTTGAGATTCTCCTCAAGGCTTGGCAGGACAATAGTGACGCCTCTCGAGGTGACGGGGGAGACCCAGTGTCCTTTCAAGTTGCAACAGACATACTGGGATTCCTGTCAATTTTCAAGAGGACTCAGTCATCGTCTCCTTATGAAGCATTGAATTCCGCATTCGACTCGTGTTGTCAAAGGGATGTAAGGTCACCTGTCGAGATGAGGTGGGGAAATAGGGCTTTGTCTAGGGTTTCCACAGGGAATTCAGACATCACTTCATCTTTTGAGATGAAAGACAAGCCTGCATTCAAGTCACTGCAGGGAAATCCAGCCTTATGTCGAGTCAGGGAATCTCGGTGTCCATTCCACTTGTGGCAGCAAATTCAGGGTCCCTCTCACATACCTATAGTTGAGAAAAGCATCCGCTTGAGCTGCTTGTGGAAAGTTGGCATTCCTCTTGAGTCGAAGCCAGGGAATCAGCTCTCATCTCGAAATGTTTTGGGGTACACGGAGCTTTTCTCGAGTTGCTGTGCTGAACTTGGTGTTCCTCTAGACTGGTGGCGGTATTCTCATAGAGTCTCTGGAGTTGCCTAAAAGAAGTCAAGCGACTTGTGCTCTTTGATGAGGAATGCAGGATTGTTCTGGAGCCAATGCAGGGAAATCAGGCTTCATCTCCAGTTGATTTGTGGTACACGGGGCTCTGTCGTGTTGCTGCATTGATCTCAGGGTCCCTCTAGACTTCTGACAGAGTTCTTGGGGACTATGGAGAGTTTCATCTAGGAAGTCAAGGCTCCTTTCGTGTTTGATGGGGAACACGGACTTGCTCTGCATGCAATGCAGGGGAATCGGGCCTCATCTCACGGTGAGGGGAAAGTCTCATTGTTTTTCTGGAGCTGTGGTGTGGAACCTGGGTTATATTCTCGAGTTACGGCAGAGTTGGCCCTTCAAAACTCGTGTTTGTTCAGCGACGTCAGGACTCCTGTCTAGTTCCGAGGGACACCTTGGGATTCTTCTCGAGGCTTGGCAGGACAATTGGGATGCCTCTCGAAGTGAGGCGGGACACCAGGTTTCCCTTTGCAGTTGCCAGAGCCATACTGTGACTCCTGTCAGTTTTCAAGAGGAGTCAGGCTTCGTCTCCTTTTGAAGCATTGAACTCCGCTTGCCTCTCATGTTGTCAAAGGGATGTGAGGCCTCCTGTCGAGATGAGGCTGGGAACTAGCGTATTCTCTAGGGTCTCCACAGGGGATTCAAACATCCCTTCATCTGTGAGATGAAAGACAATCCTGCATTCAAATCACTGCAGGGACATCCGGCCTTATTTCAAGTCAGGGCATCTCGGTGTCCATTCCACTTGAGGCATCAAACTCAGGGTCCCACTCACGTACCTATAGCTGACAGAAGCCTCCTCTTTAGGTGTTGTTTAAAGCTGGCTTTCCTCTTGAGTCAAAGCCAGGGAATCAAGTCTCATCTCGAGATGATTTGAGGTACACGGAGCTGTTTTCTAGTTGCTGTGCTGAAAGTGGTGTTCCTCTATGCTCAGGACGTTGTTCTCGGGGAATCTCTGGAGTTGCTTAAAGGAAGTCAAGTCACTTGTCATGTTTGATGGGGAACGCCGGATGGCTCTGGAGCCAATGAAGGGGAATCTGGACTCATCTCGAGTTGATTTGGGGTACACCGAACTATTTCATGTTGCTGCGGTGACCTCAGGGTTCCTCTAGACATTTATCAGTGTTCTTGGGGACTCTCTGGAGTTCCATCAAGGAAGTCAAGGCTCCTTTCATGTTTGATGGGGAACACGGAATTGCTCTTCACTCAGTGCAGGGGAATCTGATCTCATCTCTCATCGAGCGGGAAGTCTCATGGATTTTCTCGAGTTGTGGAGGGAACCTGGGTTATATTCTCAAGTGACGATGGGGATGGCCCGTCAAAACTCGTGTTTTTTCAGCTACATCAGGACTCCTGTCTAGTTGCGATGGACAACTCGGGATTGTCCTCGAGTCTTGGCAGGGCAATAGGGATGCCTCTCGAGGTGAGGCGGGAGACCCAGTGTCCTTTCAAGTTGCCACACGGATACTGGGACTTCTGTCAATTTTCAAGAGGACTCAATCATTGTCTACTTTTGAAGCACTGAACTCCGTGTTCTACTCGTGTTGTCAAAGGGATGTGAGGCCTCCTGTCGAGATGAGGCGGGGAACTAGGGCTTTCTCTAGGGTCTTCATAGGGGATTCAGATATCCCTTCATCTTTTGAGATGAAGGATGAGCCGGCATTCAAGTCACTGCAGGGAATTCCAGCCTTATTTCGAGTCAGGGCATCTCGGTGTCCATTCCACTTGAAGCAGCAAACTCAGGGTGCCTCTCACATACCAAGAGCTGAGAAAAGCCTCCACTTGAGCTGCTTGTGGAAAGTTGGCATTGCTCTTGTTTCAAAGCCAGGGAATCTGCTCTCATCTCGAAATGATTTGGGCTACACGGAGCTTTTCTCGAGTTGCTGTGCTGAACTTGGTGTTGTTCTAGACTTGGGATGCTGTTCTCGGGGAATCTTGGAATTGCCCAAAAGAAGTCAAGCCACTTGTGCTCTTTGATGAGGAATGCAGGATTGCTCTGGAGCCAGTGCAGGGGAATCGGGCCTCATCTCGAGTTGATTTGTGGTACACGGTGCTCTTTCCTATTGTTACACTGACCTCAGGGTCCCTCTAGACTTCTGACACAGTTCTTGGGGACTATGTGGAGTTTCATCTAGGAAGTCAAGGCTCCTTTCGTTTTTGATGGGGAACATGGACTTGCTCTGCATGCAATGCAGGGGAATCGGGCCTCATCTCATGGCAAGGGGGAATTCTCACGGTTTTCTTGAGCTGTGGCGGGAACCTGAGTTATGTTCTCAAGTTATGGTTGGGATGGCCGTTCAAACTCGTGTTGATTCAGTGACATTAGGACTCCTGTCTAGCTGCAAGGGACAACTCGGGATTCTATTCAAGGCTTGGTAGGGCAATAAGGATGCCTCTCGAGGTGAGGGGGGAGACCCAGGGTCCATTCCAGTTGCCACAGTAATTTGGGGATTCCTATCAATTTTCAAGAGGAGGCAGCCATGCTCTCCTTTTGAAGCATTTAAATCCATGTGCCTCTGGAGGTTTCTAAAGACTGTGAGTCCTCCTGTCGAGATGAGCCGGGGAACTAGGGTTTTCTCTAGGGTCTCCACAGGGGATTCAGACATCACTTCATCATGTGTGATGAAAGACGAGCCTGCATTAAAGTCACTGCAGGGAAATCCAACCTTATTTCGAGTCATGGCATCTGGATAACCATTCCACTTGATGCAGCAAACTCAGGGTCCCTCTCACATACCTAGAGCTGAAAGAAGCCTCCTCTTGAGGGGCTTGTGGAAAGTTGGCATTCCTCTTGAGTCGAAGCCAGGGAATCAGCTCTCATCTTGAGATGATTTGGGGTACACGGAATTTTCTCGAGTTGCTGTGCTGAACTTGGTATTCCTCTTGTCTTGAGACGGTATTCTCAGGTAATCTCTGGAGTTGCCTAAAGGAAGTCAAGCCACTTGTTGTGTTTGATGGGGAATGAGTGATGGCTCTGGAGCTAGTGCAGGGGAATCGGGCCTCATCTCGAGTTGATTTGAAGCACACAGTGCACTTTCATGTTGCTGTGGGGTTCTCAGGGTCCCTCTAGACTTTTCAAAGCGTTCCTGGGGACTCTCTGGATTTCCATCAAGGAAGTCAAGGCTCCTTTCATGTTTTATGGGGAACACAGACTTGCTTTGCATGCAGTGCATGGGAAGCGGGCCTCATCTCGAGTTGATTTCAAGTACACAGTGCATTTTCATGTTGCTGCGGGGACCTCAGGGACCCTCGAAACTTGTGACAGTGTTCCTGGGGACTCTCTGGATTTCCATCAGGGAAGTCAAAGCTCCTTTCGTGTTTGATGGGGAACACAGACTTGCTCTGAACGCAGTGCAGGGGAATCGGGCCTCATCTCGAGTTGTTTTGGAGTACACAGAGCCTTTACATGTTGCTCTGTGTTCCTCTCGAGTTGTCAAAGGGATGTGAGGCCTCCTTTTAAGATGAGGCTGGGAACTAGGGTATTCTCTAGGGTCTCCACAGGGGATTCAGACATCCCTTCATCTTGTGAGATGAGAGATGAGCCTGCATTCAAGCCACTGCAGGGACACCTGGCCTTATTTTGAGTCAGGGCTTCTCAGTGTCCATGTCACTTGAGGCAGCAAACTCAGGGTCCCTCTCACATACCTATAGCTGAGAGAAGCCTCCTCTTTAGGTGTTGTTTAAAGCTGGCATTCCTCTTGAGTCAAAGCCAGGGAATCAGCGCTCATCTCGAGATGATTTGAGGTACACAGAGATGTTTTCTAGTTGCTGTGCTGAACGTGGTGTTCCTCTATACTTAGGACGGTGTTCTCGGGTAAACTCTGGAGTTGCCTAAAGGAAGACAAGCCACTTGTCGTGTTTGATGGGGAATGCTGGATGGCTCTGGAGACCATGCAGGGGAATCAGGCCTCACCTCGTGTTGATTTGAAGTACACGGAGCGCTTTCGTGTTGCTGTGGGGAACTCAGTGTCCCTCTATACCAGTGACAGTGTTCCTGGGGACTCTTTGGAGTTCCATCAAGGAAGTCAAGGCTCCTTTCGTGTTCATGGGGAACAGGGAATTGCTCTGCCTGCAGTGCAGGGGATTCAGGCCTCATCTCACGGCCAGGTGAAAGCCTCATGGTTTTTCTCGAGTTGCGGCAAGAACCTGGGTTATGTTTTCTAGTTACGATGAGGATGGACCTTCAAAACTTGTGTTGGATCAGCAACGTCAAGATTCCTCTCTAGTTGCGAGGGACACCTCGGAATTCTCCTCGAGGCTTGCATGGGCAATAGGGATGCCTCTCGAAGTGAGGCGAGAGACCCAGGGTTCCTGTCCAGTTGCCACAGGGATATCGTGATTCCTATCAATTTTGAAAAGGAGTCAGGCTTCGTCTCCTTTTGAAGCATTGAACTTCGAATGCCTCTCGAGTTTTCAAAAGGAAGTCAGGCCTCATGTCGAGATAAGGCAGGGAACTAGTGCTTTCTCTAGGGTCTCCACAAGGGATTCAGACATCCCTTCTTTATGTGAGATGAAAGATGAGCCTGCATTCAAGTCAATGCAGGGAAATCCGGCCTTATTTTGAATCAGGGTATCTCGATGTCCATTCCACTTGAAGCAGCAAAATCAGGTTCCCTTTCACATACATATAGCTGAGAGAAGCCTCCTCTTGAGTTGCTTGTGGAACGTTGGCATTCCTCTTGAGTCCAATCCAGGGAATCAGCTCTCATCTTGAGATGATTTGTGGTACACGGAGCTTTTGTCAAGTTGCTGTGCTGAACTTGGTGTTCCTCTAGATACGGGACGGTGCTCTCGGTTAATCTCTGGGGTTGCTAAAAGAAGTCAAGCTACTTGATCTGTTTGATGGGGAATGCACGATGGCTCTGGAGCCAATGGAGGGGAATCCGGCCTCATGTCAAGTTGATTTGTAGTACACGAAGCTCTTATGTGTTGCTGTGGTGGCCTCAGCACCTCTAGACTTGTGAGGTGCTGAAGCCCCCAGTCTTCTTGGGGACTATGTGGAATTTCATCTAGGAAGTCAAGGCTCCTTTAGTGTTTGATGGGGAACTCAGATGTGGTCTGCATGCAATGCAGGGGAATCACACCTCATCTCGAGTCGATTTGGGGTACACGATGCTCTTTTGTGTTGCTGCGGGGACCTCAGGGTCCCGCTAGACTTGTGATAGTGTTCTTGGGGACTTTCTGGAGGTCCATCAAGGAAGTCAAGGCTCCTTTTGTGTTTAATGAGGAACACAGACTTGCTCTGCACGCAGCATTGCAATCGGGCTTCATCTCGCAGCGATGGGGAAGTCTCATGGTTTTTCTTGAGTTTCAGCGGGAATCTGGGGTATGTTCTCGTATTACGGTGGGGATGGCCTTTCAAAACTCATGTTGGTTCAGCGACTTCAGGACTCATGTCTAATTGCCAGGGATACCTCGGGATTCTCCTTGAGGCTTGGCAGGGCAATAGGGACGCCTCTCGAGGTGAGACAGGAGACCCAGACTTCCTTCGCAGTTGCCAGAGGGATATTGGGATCCCTATCAATTTTCAAGGTGAGTCAGGCGTCGTCTGCTTTTGACGCCTTGAACTCTGCACTCCTCTCGAGTTGTCAAAGGGATGTGTGGCCTCCTGTCGAGATGAGTCGGGGAACAAGGGCTTTCTTTAGGGTCTCCACGGGGGATTCAGATATCCCTTCATCTTGTGAGATGAAAGACGAGCCTGCATTCACGTCACTGCAGGGAAATCCGGCCTTTTTTCGAGTCTGGGAATCTCATTGTACATTCCACTTGAGGCAGCAAGCTCAGGGTCCCACTATGATACTTATAGCTGAGAGAAGCCTCCTCTTGAGGTGCTTGTGGAAAGTTGGAATTCCCTTTGAGTCGAGTTCAGCGAATCAGCTCTCATCTCGAGATGATTTGGGGTACATGGAGTTTTTCTCGAGTTGCTCTGCAGAACTTGGTGTTCCTCTGGACTTGGAATGATGTTCTCATGGAATCTCTGGAGTTGCGTAAAGGAGGTCAAGCCACATGTTCTATTTGATGGGGAACGTGTGATGGCTCTGGACCCAATTCAGGTGAATTGGGCCTCATCTCGAGTTGATTTGGGGTACACGAGATCTTTCATGTTGCTGCGGAGTCCGCAGGGTCCCTCTAGCTTTGTAACAGTGTTCTTGGGGACTCTCTGGAGTTCCATCAAGGAAGTCAAAACTCTTTTCAAGTATGATGGGGAACACACACATGCTCTGCATGCAATGCAGGGGAATCAGACCTCATCTCACGGCGAGGGGGATGTCTCATGGTTTTTCTCGAGTTGCGGTGGGAACCTGGGGTATGTTCTTGAGTTGCGGTGGGGATGGTCCTTCAAAACTTGTGTTGGGTCAGCGACGTCAGGACACCTGTCTAGTTGCGAGGGACACCTCGGGATTCTCCTCGGGGCTTGGGAGGGCAATAGGGAAGTCTCTCGAGGTAAGTGGAGACCCAGGGTCCCTTTCCAGTTGCCACAGAGATATTGAGATTCCTATCAATTTTCAAGAGGAGGCAGGCATCATCTACTTTTGAGGCATTGAAATCCACGTGCCTCTCAAAGTTTCAAAGGGATGTGAGGCCTCCTGTCGAGATGAGGCAGGGAACTTGGGCTTTCTCTAGGGTATCCACAGGGGATTTAGACATCCCTTCTTCTTGTGAGATGATAGACGAGACTGCATTCAAGTCACTGCAGGGAAATCCGGCCTTATTTCGAGTAAGGGCATTTCGGTGCCCATTCCACACAAGGCAGCAAACTCAGGATCCCTCTCACATACCTATAGCTCAGAGTAGCCTCCTCTTGAGGTGCTTGTGGAAAGTTTCCATTCCTCCTGTGTCATAACTCTCATCTCGAAATGTTTTGGGGTACACGGAGCTTTTGTCGAGTTGCTGTGCTGAACTTGGTGTTCCTCTAGATATGGGACGGTGCTCTCGGTGAATCTCTGGGGTTGCCTAAAGGAAGTCAGGCTATTTGCCCTGTTTAATGGGGAATGAGGGATGTCTCTGGAGTCAATGCAGGGGAATCGGGTCTCATCTAGAGTTGATTTGAGTTAAACGAGTTCTTTCGTGCTGCTGCTGTCACTTCAGGGTCCCTGCAGAACTGTGACAGTGTTCTTGGGGACTATGTGGAGTTTCATCTAGGAAGTCAAGGCTCTTTTCGTGTTTGATGGGGAACATGGACTTGCTCTGCATGCAGTGCAGGGGAATCAGGCCTCATCTCGAGTTGATTTGGAGTACATGGAGCGCTTTCATGTTGTTTCGGGGACCTCAGGGTCCCTCTAGACTTGTGAAAGTGTTCCTGGGGACTCTCTGGAGTGCCATCAAGGAAGTCAAGGCTCCTTTCCTGTTTGATGGGGAACACGGACTTGCTCTGCATGCAGTGCAGGGGAATCGGGCCTCATCTCGTGGCGAGGGGAAAGTGTCATTGTTTTTCTCGAGTTGCGGTGGGAACCTGGATTATGTTCTCGTGTTATGACGAGGATGGCCCTTCAAAACTCGGGTTGGATCAGTGATGTCAGGACTCCTGTCTAGTTGCGAGGGACACCTCGGGATTCTCCTCGGGGCTTGGGAGGGCAATAGGGACGCCTCTCAAGGTGAGAGGGGAAACCCAGGTTCCATTTGCAGTGGCCACAGGAATTTTGGGATTCCTATCATTTTTCAAGAAGAGTCAGCCATCGTCTCCTTTTGAAGCATTGAACTCCGTGTGCCTCTCGAGTTTTCACAGGGATGTGAGGTCTCATGTTGGGATGAGGCCAGGAACTAGGGCTTTCTCTAGGGTCACCACAGGGGATTCAGACATCCCTTCATCTCGTGAGATGAAAGACGAGCCTGCATTCAAGTCACTGCAGGGAAATCCAGCCTTATTTCGAGTCAGGACATCTCGGTGTCCATTTCACTTGAGGCCACAAACTCAGGGCCCATCTCACATACATATAACTGAGAGAAGCCTCCTCTTGAGGTACTTGTGGACAGTTGGCATTCCTCTTGAGTTGAATCCAGGGAAGCAGCTCTCAACTCGAGATGATTTGGGGGTACAGGGAGCTTTTCTCGAGTTGCAGTGCTGAACTTTGTGTTCCTTTAGATATTGGACGGTACTCTTGGTGAATCTCTGGAGTTGCCTAAAGGAAGTCAAGCCACTTGTCATCTTTGATGGGGAATGCGAGATGGCTCTGGAGCCAATGCAGGGCAATCGCGCCTCATCTCGAGTTGATTTCATTTACACGAATTCTTTTGTTTTGCTGCGGTGACCTCAGGGTCCCTCTCGACCTCTGGCAGTGTTCTTGGGGACTATGTGGAGTTTCATCTAGGAAGTGAAGCCTCCTTTCATGTTTGATGGGGAACACGGATTTGCTCTGCACTCAGTGCAGGGGAATCGGGCCTCACCTCGCGGCCAGGGGGAAGTCTCATGGTTTATGTTGAGTTGCGGCTGGGACCTAGGGTATGTTCTTGGGTTACGGCGAGGATGGCCCTTCAAAACCCGTGTTGGTTGAGCGGCGACAGGACTCCTGTCTAGTTTTGAAGGACACCTCGGGATTCTCCTCGAGGCTTGGCAGGGCAATAGGGATGCCTCTCGAGGTGAGGTGTTGACCCAGCTTCCCTTTGCAGTTGCCACAGGGATATTGCTATTCCTATCAATTTTCAAGAGGTGTTAGGCATCGTCTCCTTTTGAAGCATTGAACTCCGTGTTCCTCTCGAGTTGTCAAAGGGATGTAAGGCCTCCTGTCGAGATGAGGTGGGGAACTAGGGCTTTCTTTAGGGTCTCCACAGGGGATTCAGACATCTCTTCATCTTGTGAGATGAAAGACGAGACTGCATTCAAGTCACTGCAGGGAAATCCAGCATTATTTCGAGTCAGGGCATCTCGGTGTCCATTCCACTTGAGGCAGCAAACTCAGGGTCCCTCTCACATACCTAGAGATGAGAAAAGCCTCCGCTTGAGCTGCTTGTGGAAAGTTGGCATTCCTCTTGAGTCGAAGCCAGGGAATCAGCTCTCATCTCCAATGTTTTGGGGTACACGGAGCTTTTCTCGAGTTGCTGTGCTGAACTTGGTGTTCCTCTAGACTTGGGACGGTGCTCTCGGGGAATCTCTGGAGTTGCCTAAGGGAAGTCAAGCCACTTGTCTAGTTTGATGAGGAAAGCGGGATTGCTCTGGAGCCAGTGCAGGGGAATCGGGTCTCATCTCGAGTTGATCTGGGTACTCGGAGCACTTTCGTGTTGCTGCGGGGACCTCAGTGTCCCTCTACACTTGCGACAGTGTTCTTGGGGACTCTCTGGAGTTCCATCACGGAAGTCAAGGCTCATATCCTGTTTTATGGGGAACACGGAATTGCTTTACATGCGATGCAGTGGAATTGGGCCTCATCTCACGGCGAGGGTGAATTCTCCTGGGTTTTCTTGAGTTGTGGTGGGGACCTGGGGTATCTTCTCGAGTTACGGCGGGAATGACCCTTCAAAACTCATGTTGTTCAGTGACGTCAGGACTCCTGCCTAGATGTTAGGGACACCTCGGTATTCTCATCGAGGCTTGATAGGGCAATAGGGACCCCTCTCAAGGTGAGGCGAGAGACCCAGGGTTCCTGTCCAGTTGCCACAGGGATATTGGGATTCCTATCAATTTTCAAGAGGAGTCAGGAATCGTCTCCTTTTGAGGCATTGACCTCTGCGTGACTCTCGAGTTTTGAAAGGAGTGTGAGGCCTCCTGTTGAGATGATACGTGGAACTAGGGCTTTCTCTAGGGTCTCCACAGGGGATTCAGACATCCCTTCATCTCGTGAGATGAAAGACGAGCTTGCATTCAGGTCACTGCAGGGAAATCCAGCCTTATCTCGAGTCACGGCATCTCGGTGTCCATTCCACTTGAGGCAGCAAACTCAGGGTCCCTCTCACATACCTATAGCTGAGAGAAGCCTCCTCTTGAGGTGCTTGTGGAAAGTTGGCATTCCTCTTGAGTCAAAGCCAGAGAATCAGCTCTCATCTCGAGATGATTTGCTGTACACGGAGCTTCTCTCTAGTTGCTGTGCTGAACTCGTGTTCCTCTAGACTTGGGATGGTGTTCTCGCGGAATCTCTGGAGTTGCCTAAAGGAAGGCAAGCCACTTGCTGTGTTTGCAGGGGAACGCCTGCTAGCTCTGGAGCCATTGCAGGGGAATCAGGCCTCATCTCGAGTTGATTTGTGGTACATGGAGCTCTTTTGTGTGATTGTGGTGACCTCAGGTCCCTCTAGACTTGTGACAGTGTTCTTGGGGCCTCTCTGGAGTTCCATCAAGGAAGTCAAGGCTCCTTTCTTGTTTGATGGGGAACACGGAATTGGTCTTCACGCAATGCTGGGGAATTGGGGTTCATCTCGTAGCGAGGGGGAAGCCTCATGGTTTTTCTCGAGTTGCAGCGGGCACCTGAGGTATATTCTCCAGTTGATTTTTGGCTGCACCAGACCACTGAGGAAGTTACCTTTTGACTATCCTTGATGACTGTTGTTAAATCCATCAAATTCTTTACATTTAATAGTGGAAACAAATGTGGTTAATGTAAGTTTGAAGTCAAGAATGCCAAATTAATTTACCTCTCTATCCCTGTGTTCCCCTTCACAGCTAAAATTTTCACCAGAGCACTGGAGAATTCTTTGCTAAATATATATTCCACAAAATGTTATTCTTATGAAATTTTAAAATCTTTAATCAATAACTTTGGTAAATGGTGGACTAAATTAAAAAAAATAAAATATTCGCCTATGCAGCATTTCCTATGTTTATTTTATCATGCAAGTCTTCTTTCTCTTCTCTTTCTCTCTCTCTCTTTTTTTTTTTTTTTTGCAGGTCTTCTATCTTCAAATGAGCATCTTGGGGTTTAGTGTTCCCCCAGACACCTATAAAGAGCTACCCTAAGCCAACTTTTCAAGCACAGTTATAAGGTTCTTTTTGGTAGATTCATGTAGCATTTATTAATTAGAGTGGATGAAGACTAACGATGCCTTCTTAACCTTGCCACCATGTTATAAGGAAAGCAAGTCTGGCACATAACTATGAAACATTTACTAAACAGAAATTCATTATTAATAAAACATGCATGCATGCTAAGTTGCTTCAGTTGTGTCCGACTCTTTGCGACTCTACGGACTGTAGCCCACCAGGTTCATCTGTTTATAGGATTCTCCAGGCAAGAATACTGGAGTGGGTTGCCACACCCTCCTCGGTCTTCCTGACCCAGAAATCCAATCAGCACCTCTTATATCACCTGCATTGGCAGGTGGGTTCTTTACCACTAGTGCCACCTGGCAAGCCCACAATAATAAAACATAAGGTAAATCTCAATAAAATTCAGATCTCTGCTCTTTTAAATGCACTGATCACAGCCTGCATGAAAGATTCACTCAAGGCAGAACAATACAGGCAGATTTAGGTTCAACTTTTGGACTCAACATCTTTTAGAGATCAAGCCTCAAGTACCATCCCTAAGGTTACTGGCTACACAGTTTGCTAGATTTTATTTCCTGCTCAAAGAATAGAAGGGGTTGTCTTAAAATATTTCTGCCACATCAAAAGGCTTGAATAACACTTGTTTCACCAATGACAGTAAAATGAATTAGCACAATTTTATGTCACCTTTTCTATACTGAATATTCTTAAAATCATTTCAGACATTGTTATACACACATTGGGACATGTTTTATAACATCAGTTACCCTAATTTGCATCTTAGAGCAATGTGGTTGTGGTGTGAAATTATGAAAGGGGAGAAGGGAAAGAGCTACCTCATCGAACCATGTTGCCAAATGTGTTCTGTGAACCAACTGCATTAGAATCACCTGTAGTTCTTTCAAAATGAAGATTACTCCAAGTAATTACATGCACACCCTATCTGAGAGTCACTGGCACCGAGAATCAGCGTAAATCTTCTGGAAATGGCTTCAAAATTTTGTATCTCCTGTACTTTTGCAGCCATTTAGTGCCAAAACAAAGGGAATATGATGACAGTAAAGATCGATAAAAATTTTAAAGGGTTACCTACTGGTAGCTAAACTTACATGATTCAAGAAGGTCCCACAGTTTTCCTTTTCTGGATGTCACCACCAGGAATAAGAGCCACAAGATTTAATAACTGATGTGGCAATGGGTACCAACCAACCAGAATTGATGCCTTCCAGCCTGCAGGATCAGTGAACTGGCACTTTGTTGTTCCTGTATGTTATCAGCCCACAAATAACCATCGACCTCCCTGGCTGGCATACAGACAACTGCCTATAAGTAGTGGTGGGGTGATTTTTTTCCCTTTTTCTTTATAACTTTTATGTTGTGTTTTCTTTACTGGATTTGCTGTGTACTAACAATCGGTTGGTTGGATAGAGACAGTAGTGTCTTTGAGCCAACTCCTATTGACTTTGTAAAGTCAGTTGTTTGTATCTTTTCCAAACTCTACATTCAGTGATATCACACTGTTACTTGAACTGGATCACTGTGGGAGTGTTTCTATCAAAGTGAATACTACCAATATGCTTCCCTCTCATAGCTGGTTGTTATACATTTTGCAGCACACCACTGGAGAGAGAGATTATTTTTTTTCACACCACTACTGTAATACATATAAATGTACTAGATATAACATTTATCATTTTAAACATTTTGAGTGTCCAGTTAAGTGGCATTAAGTGTGTTCACACTGTTGTACAACACCATCACCTCCATCTCCAGAATTATTTCATCCTTCCAAACTGAAACCTTGTACCCACTAGACCACAACTCCACAGCCCTGGATAACCACTGCTCTACTTTCTGTCTATGAATTTGTCTATTCCAGGCAGCTCAAAGAAGTGGAATCACACAGTAACTGTCTTCTCATATCTGACTTCTCTCACGTAGTGTAATGATTTCAAGGAACACCCATGTTCTAGCATGTTTCAGAATTTCATTCCTTTTCAAGGCTGAATAATATTCCATTTTATGTATATACCATATTTTGCATATCTGTTCACATGTTGATAAATATTTAGACTATTTCTATGTAATTTTACTGAGGCGTAATTCACATATAACAAAACTATACATTTTAGGGCACACTGTTTGATGCACTTTGAAAGATGTATATATCCATGCAAACACAACAAAGATACAAAATAGTTCCACCACTCCCACCACGCTAGAAAGCTTCCCCCTCACCTCCTTTTAAAGACTTGGTTATTTGCCTGCACCGGGCCTTAGTCACATTGTGGGGCTCCTCCTCACCTAGTATCCGCAGCGCGTGGCCTTAGCTGTGCTGCAGCACGCAGAACCTTGGTTCCCGGAACCCGTGTCCCATGCACTGCAAGGATAATTCTTAACCACTGGACTCTTGGGAAAATCCTTCATCCTTTACCTCTGTCAACATGCCCCAAACTCCCTGGCTCAGGCAACTGCCATTGTGATTTCTATTAATACAGATTTATTCTGCTCGATGGAGAATTTTCAGTAAATAAAATTAGACAGTATCATACTTGATTCGGGCTCAGCTTTTTCACGCAGCATAATGTTTGCAAGACTCATCTGTACTGCTGTGTGTCTCAGTGATTCTTTCCTTTTTGTTGCTGGGCAGCATTCCACTGGCAAGGACTGTGAAGAATCTGAGATTTTATCCTGTTTGCAAGCTAAAAAGTTAGGCTGCCTCGGATTCATGCTTGTACCAGATCAAATATGATTTTTTTGCATGTAAGTTATGCCTCAATAAACTTATACAGGTAAAAACAACCTAAATGTCCACACATAGTAAATCTTGAGTCATAGCTGAGGAACCCTAAGCTTAGAAAACCTCAATCTTTAATAAGAGACTTCAAGAAAATCTGCCCAACCTTTGTTCCTGGAAGGAGACATTATCTTCATCATACTGGACTCCAAAAAATTTGCCTTCTGCTCCAGATGGAGAAATTATATTTTCCAAGGGTATCTACTGTGCAAGTGTTTTTTTTTTTTTAAAAGAAGATTGTCTGTAGCAAAACTGTCAGCACCTCTATTCATAAGACATGTGGAAACACAAGGGACCCATGGGAATCATGTCCCAGTGTCTGGTGTGTGAATGAAGTGAAGTGAAACTTACTCAGTCATATCTGACCCTTTGTCACCTCATGTGTACACAGCCTGTGGAATTCTTCAGGCCAGAATGCTGGAGTGAGTAGCCTTCCCCTTCTCGAGGGAATCTTCCCAACCCAGGGATCAGATGGAACCCAGGTCTCCCACTTTGCAGGTGGATACATTTGTTTGTGAAAATAATGTTTGTCAAACATTTGTGTGAGAATACATTTGTTTATTCACTCTCCTGTTGATAAATATTTGTTTATTCATCTCCTATTGATGAATGTGATTCACTCTCCTATTGATGAACATGGAGATTGTTTGCACTTTGGGCTATTATGAATAAAGTTGATATGAACATTCTTAGACACATGTTTTGGATCTCTATGTTTTAATCTCTCTAGGGTAAATACCTAGGACTGTAATTGCTAGGCCATATGATAAGTCTATGTTTAACATTATTAAAGCATTGCCTGGTTTCAAAAATAGTCATAATTTTTTTTACTTCTGCCATTAGTGTATGAGAGTTCCAGGCGCTCCCCCTCTTTGCCAGTAAATATCAACATTTTATCGAGTCTACTTTATTATTATTATTTTCTCTCTGTCTTTCTCTATATATCTCATCCCCACTCTTTCAGAGAAAGTTGCAGATATGACACCACTTTACCCCTAATGTTTTGAAGTGTGTTTCTTAAAAAAACTTTTATATGACCACAGTACTATTATTAAAGTCAGGAAATTAATATTGATACAATACTGTTATCTAACTTAGAGATTTTATTCAGAATTCACCAACTTTGCCCATAAGGGCCTATTTTGCAAAAGAAAATCTGATATTATGTGTCATTTAATTATAATAGCCTTTTGATTCTTAACAGAGTGATTTGTATTAGTTTTCACATTAGAAGCAAATGGCCCTGTGATCTTAATCTCTTTTTAGGCATTATGATCTCCATTTTTATCTTTATTTTTATTTATTTATTTAATCTTTATTTTTAATAAGTTAACTAATTAATTACATAAAGCAATACATTCACATGGCTCAAAATTTTAAAAGCATGAAGTATTCAAAGGGAAAAATCTTTTTTCTACTCTACTCTCAGGTTCCCAATTTGGAGACTCCCCAAATAGAAATTTGTAATCGACCCCTAATTGACTATGTATACTTTTTTTTTTACACAAATCTGCTGACTATTGTTTGCCAAACACTTGAGATGGAGGAATTCATTTTCTTTTAAAGCAATGAGGTAATCTGGCAATGATGAGAAAAAGGATTGCTGTAAAGCTACTTCCTCTTTCAAATTAAATTGATCTTAGTCAGATTAAGAAGCTACTTACTACTACCTGTCTCCTTACTTCTCTATCTCCCCCCGCAGGGGACTGTGTCACCAGGACCTAATGCTGAAGCTTGTCACAGGTGAGGGACTTTGTGCAGAGGAAAGAAATAAAAAACTTGATCCACCCAGATGGCTCAAGAAATCCAGATCATCTCTGCCTTTCTCCTCTTGTTCTTATGTTACTTGGGAGAAAGATTCTAGAGGACAGAACTACACAAGGACCGTGTCTAATTTCTGGAGGAAGACCTTCTTTAAGACTCTGGGCTAGGACCCTCTCGGGTCAGTGACAGTGATTCAGGCAAGATTTGCCTTATATTCTGAGAATGGTAACGTGGAAATGGTAAAATAGTCAAGTGTCACAGGCACTGGCAGTGAAGACCCAGGTGTGCAGATGAGTCTTGTCACTTGCCCCTGGGTATGGCTGTTATATTTTCCAAATACAACATATAACCTGAAAGAAACTTTCCCAAATAAGTGAATTTATTTATATTAAAATTTCCAGTAGGATAACCATAATATATAGCTATTTGCAGGTTGTTAATTCATTATTGGAAATCTTCTTACTCTCTTATGACCTACTTGCATTTAAAAAAAAAAATGGCTCTACTAGTTTTTTCTTTTTTTCTTTTTTTAAAGATTATAGTGTAGAAAATTTCACACACAAAAAATAGAACACAAATCTCCATATTCTCTTATCCTCCAGCTCCAAGTTTTCAGCTCAAGGACAAGCTTTTTCTATTTCTGCTCGACCCACCTCACCCCCCAACCCTTCATACAGATGGTTGAAGCAAATCCTAAACCAAAGCAAAGCAAATCATCTTATACCATCATTTCATCCATAAATGTTTCAGCATGTTTTCTTAAAAGGCAGTGAGTCTTTTAAAAAAATAATTTAAATTCCTTTATCATTATCCACGATTCCTTAATATTATCAAAGATCTAGTGTTCATATTTCCTTGATTGCCATAATATATAATTGAGCTTCTTTGTTTAAATCAGGGTTCTTGGCTGATGTATCACTTAAGATTCTCTGATCTTTATCTTCCTACTCAGTCTCTCTTTTGAGGAGGGTATTTATATTGAAATATAGTTGATTTACTCCCCTGGTGGTTCAGCAGTAAAGAATCCGCCTACAATGCAGGAGACACGGGAGGCTTGGGTTCAATCCCTGGGTCGGGAAGATCCCCTGAAGGAGGTCAGGGCAACCCACTCCAGTATTCTTGCCTGGAGAGTCCCATGGAAAGAAGAGCTGGTGTTCTGTAGTCCATAGGATGGCAAAGAGTCAGACGCGATGGAAGAGACTGAGTATGCATGAGCACATAGCCAATTTATAATGTTACATTTGTTTCAGTTATACAATACAGTGAATCAGTATTTTTACAGATTATACTCCATTTTATTATGAAATAATGACTATTTTTTCTGTGCTGTACAATACATCCTTGGGGTTTATTTACTTCATACATAGTAGTTTTTTAATTTCAATTTTTTAAATTCTGAAAGTATGATAACACATTTACAGGAGACTTGGAAAATACACTGTATATTACAATTATTTTTTAAGGAGATCAATTAAGATTTTTAGTTGGAGTTTTAGTATCAAACTCTCAAAAATTAATAGAATGAATATGTAGAGAAATAGAATGATATACTAGACCTGAAAAACACTATGAACCAATTCAATATAATTAAGATTTATACAATTTTTACACAACAGTAGGACACAAATTCTATTCAAGTTCCCATAGACTGTAAATTGGGAGACTCTGGAACTTATCCAAGGACATAAAACAACGTGCAAAAATTTCATGGTCTTAAAGGTATTGAAATCACACAGGGTCTGTTCTCTTATCACAGTGGAATTACGTTAGAAACCAACATAAAAAGATATTTGAAAATAACCCACATCTTTTCAAGTGCAATGTGACATTTACTAAGAGAGTTACTCAGTCTCTCTCTATTTTCTTGATAAAGGATATAAATCGGAAAATATTTCTTAAAGTTAACCTTTACTGTAGGTAAGCTGTAGTTGCAGGTATGGTGCAAATTCAAACTGAAATAGTATTTAAAAGCATCCATTGGCAGAGTTCTCTAATTTACCACGGCAGATTTGAACTATAATAACTGAATAAGGTAAATCTATTACTTTGCAGACAAAGTAAAAATATGTATGTTACACCAGATTACATTAAAATGTCTGTTAGTTTATTTTTCATTACCATTCCTGCTGTCAGTTCCACTTTCTCATTCACCTTAGTTATAGCTTAGTACTTAAAGTATTGAGTGGTCAAAGTTCAAACTTTAGGAGGAATGAAATGGCATTTCTTGGTCTTAAATTCTAATTATGCACCACAGGCTGAATTGTAGCTCTTTTCTCTCAAAATGTGTAGGTTTTCTGTTGATAAATTGGCATCTGTATTAGGGTGCAACCTTAGGGTAACTGACTGCTTACTTTTTAAGTTTTGTTAAACGCATATAGTGTGTTTGTATTTGCTGCATAATTGAGAAGTTTCATTTTTGCCCAAGTATTTTTTATTGTAAAGCTTTTTAGGAATTTGAAATCTTTCATCTTTGGTAAGCAATCTCAAGTTAATATTAAATCTTATTTTCAGTGGTTGAGTACTCAGATCCTGACTGAGGTGGTTTATTTGTAATACACTCTTTGTATCCTTAGGATCCTTAATTTAAAGTATACTGTATTTAATATTTTTAAAACACACAGTGTTTTAAAATACAATGTAATGTTAACTTTTTAATTAACTTCAGTTTTTGGAGTCCTGTATTATTAACTTTAGGTCAGTAGTATAATTTTATACACTATAGAGATTTTGTTGTGTCCTAGCTTTGTATTTTAATGCTTGCTGCGTTCAGTGTAAATGTTTCCTTATTGTTTTGTTTTTACCATGAAGATCAGAATTTGTGAGAAAGAGTTAGATGCAAAGGTTAATTGAGCACCTATAAATTTGGCTGTTTAATTAAAATTCAGTTCCTCAGTAAACAGTAGTCACATTTTAGATGCTTAGTAGCTTCAGGTGGCAGTGGCTACTGTATTGGACAGCACAGATACAAGAACAAAATGGCTCTGTCACTGCAGAAAGGTCTTTTGAATAGTGCTGCTTTGCAGTGAGTTAGGTTCTGTCTAGACTCTGGGAATACAGAGATAAACATGACTGACAAGGCAAACACTTAGGTCCTGGTGGGGTTGAGAGATGGCAAACAAATAGCTGATGTCCATCATGTCATCATTAGGAAGAAAGATGAAAGTGGGTAAGAGAGAAGATGTAATGAAACAGTGTGCGGGGAGGTACCTGTTAACTAGGTGGTCAGGAAATGCCTTCTTAATATTTGCATGTCAGTGAATGAAGAGAAGGAGCAAGTCTTGTGAAGACCTGTAGGAAGACCCTTCTAGGCACAGGGAACAGCAAGTGCAAAACCCTGAAGTGAGAACAGATTGGACATACTTGAGGAATGGCAGCAAGGCATGTGCAAGTGAGGTCCTGGGAGAATGGTGGGTGATGAGGGGGGACATGACGGACAGTAGCCACATCATGTGGTACCTTGTGGTCTGTGGTAAAGACTTAGAATTTTAACCTGAGTGTGGTGAAAAGACATTGGAGGGTTTTGAGCAGAGGAGTGGCATGATCTAAATTATGTTTATTTAACTTTAATATGCCAGATTTACAAATAAAACAGTTAAAAACCCCCATGCCCTCCTTCTCCAACTCTAGCAAAATGGGCCCAACTGAGATCATTGATCCCATGGATGACCTGTCCTTCCTTTATATATATTATCTCCTTTATCCTTCCCTGTAATATTGTGAAGTAGGATTTGTGTTTTAAAAGATCACCCTGGCTGCCGTGTAGAGAGTTAAGTTTAGGGGGGCAAGAGGAAAAGCATGAGGGCCTTTGGGAGCCTGAGACAGCAGTCTTAAGTGAGAGGTGATGGTGGCTTGGAGTCGAACGGCAGGTGGTGGTTGAAGTGATGAGAAGCAGCCAGATTCTGGTGAAACCAGCAGGAATGCTGGTGTATGTAGTTAAGGAAAGAGGAGCAGGGGTGATGCCTGTACTGTGGTCCAGATGATGATGTGACTGCCCATAGGAGAGTTCAGTTTATTCATGTTAAGTTTAAGATACCTAGTAGAAGTCCAGAGGTTGTCAAGGACACATTTTTAGGTTAAGAAAAAGAGGAAAACCCAGTGAAGGTAACTAAGGAGATATGCTGCAATAGCTAGCTGTTGATTTATGGTCTGAGTTTGGCCTCCAGGTTTGCTAGAGCTGGAGCTAGCTATTGTAGTGTCTCATGTCCCATATCCCAAGCAACCCCTCAGCCACTGGCAGACTGGAATGATTGGTCCTCTGGATAGTAGGGAATCAGTGTTTCAGGTAGGAGAACATGATACATTGAAGAATACTGCTGAAGAATTTAGACAAACACATTGATTTGTGAAGGTATTAAATGTCTTTAATGAGCAATAGAATTTCTAGAGAATATAGTTACTCTTAAATGGAACACTAAGTAGAAGATTTTCTTGTATACTTTATAAATATTGCATTAGTAGTTCAAAATCAGAATTTTATTAAACTTTATTTTCTCCCTTTTTTTCTCATTTTAAGTAAATGAAATGCATGTAAAAATGAAAGCACCAAAAAGAACTGTGGGTGAAAGTTGGATGGCCTAACAGTTTATTCAGATTTTAAGATTTATTTACATATTATATCATTAGCAAAAGGTGTGTTATAAGGGTAAATTTGTAAGTGAATATTGACAAGTTGTTAAGTTTCTGCTTAAAGTCTTATTTGCTATTTTAAGTTATTGTTTCTTACAGATTTTCTAATCTGTGCTTATTTTACTAGGAGTCATGGCTTTGAAAGAATTACCTTACTGATTTCAAACACCATTTTAGGAGTAATTTTCCATATGCCTTAAAAGAAATAACCAAGCAAAAAAAGGAAAGGGACAAATAAAAGATATTGCCATTCTCATCCACTGTTTAACCTGACATTTTCAGAAAACAGTCTCACACTGAACTTTGTACACTGCAAGTAGTTGTTATCTAGACTGTGAAGTAAAGGTAAAAGCTGTAGTATCTGATCTTAAACAAGTCACTTTAAGCCCTGGACTTCCAATTTTACTTAGTTTTTATTTTTATTTTTAATCTGTGAAGTGAATGTTTTGTGCTAAATGAGTGTCAGTTATCAAATTGTATAGATAAGAATTTAATAAAAATTTGCTTAGAGTGGATAGTTTGTTTGTGAGAGGCACTGTGTAATTACTGAATCTTTGAGAGCATAACATCACTAGTTTCTGCTCTCATTTATATACACAAGGAAGCGTAATGTAACTGTTATCAGTATCCTGATGGAAGAGGGATAATTGAAGAAAAGCAGTTCTCTTTTTTAAAATAAGTGAAAAGAACAAATTATGGATGAAGTTTCACTGGAAAAGTGTAAGCCTGGAAGTTATTTGAAATGTTTACCTGAAGTAAGAGCAGATAAACGTAAAAACAAATTACCAAATAAAACTTGACAAGCAGATACAGATACTCAAGGTGCAATTCCCCAAATGAGCAAACGCTTGAACAGATTTTAAAGTCTTTGTCAGAAGGTTCTTAAACTTATCAAAAGGAAGAAACTACTTGGAGAATCAGTGAGGCTCTTTGGGCAGAGTTCAGAGGATATGCTCAGAAGTGATAAGTATGTTGTAGGCAGAGAAACTTCATTCACTGAAGTTTTTTGGTCTCTCACTGTAAGTAAAGTATTATGACAGATAATTAGATGCCCTAAGGTATATTCTTTGATCTCTTAAGTGATTCATAAATTGCAAAAATCAATACAAAATCTTAAAATTGATAAAAATGTGTGTCAGACTCTAGTCATGAGATGGAAATCATACCAGTGATTTTCACAGAGAATTTAATACAACCGGTTGTTAACTAGGCATTTCCACTTAATAGTGGAAAGACAAAAGGGAACAGCAAGGTCTTGTCGGAAGCCACAACTGCCTCCTGACCGGAGAGCAAAGAGAAGAGGGCAAGTGGCTGGAAAGAAAGGCTGCAGCCCAAACTCAGGCCTCGAGGAAGGGGTTTGCACTCAGCTGGGACTAATGTCTTTGGGATCAGGAGAGGGGCCCAGTGGGGTAAGGGTACAGGGCTCAGCGAAGAGGGTTCTGCTGGCTGGCGCTGGTGTTCTAGGGGCACGGTGATACTGGTTCTGTGTCAGGAAGATACAGACTGGAACCAACTCTGGCTGCTAGAATGAACTGCTGCTGGCCTGAAGAGTGGTTGGGTTGCACTGCTGGCAAAAGGAAGCAAAAAATAGGACTAGGAAGCAAACAGAAAGTGCCGCATTTTCCTCCTCCAGCTTTCTGGTCTCAAGTACCCCTTGACTTCCAGGTGGCTCAGTGGTGGAGAGCCCTCCTGCCAGTGCAGGGACAGATTTCAATCCCTGGGTTGGTAAGATCTGCTGGAGAAGGAAATGACTACCCATTCCAGTATTCTTGCCTAGAATATCCCATGGAAAGAGGAGCCTGGTGGGCTGTAGTCCACGGGGTTGCTGAAGAGTCTGACACAGCTTAGTGACTAAACAAAAACAAGCACTTTATTGGCAGAGCCTAACAAGAAGCAAACTGTAAAGGAGAAAATGTGACTCATCCCCAGGATCACAAAGTAAGAGCGTGGAAGGGTAGTTTTAAGGCTGAGAAACAAAAGCTCAATAACTTGCAGGAAGAAAAATGAATCTACATCTTTCACACAAGGCATATTTAAGTGTCATTAGAACTTTATAGTCAAGAAATGCTATAGGAATTAATAGGAGAAGACAGATCCTTGTTAGGATAAACAGACAAGGCAGTGTTGGAGAGTAGTGTTTTAATGTGAATGTGATTTTAGCAGGCAGAAGTGAAGTGAGGGATGATTGCAGTAATGGAAGGAGATATTATAGGGTATGAGAAAGCTATAAAATTGCATAATGGAGGACATGGGACAGACCTGGATCAAATTGGTTTCTACTGATGACTAACTTTAATGCTGAAAGTCATTTTTTGTCTCTGACTCTCATTTCTCTTTCATCCTTGATCCTTTAGGCATTGAAGACTATTATTGGTTGGATCAAAACCATGTTTTAGGACCATTAATTTAGAGTTTCTGGAGTTGGAGGTGACAGAGAATCAAATATGGAGATACTTTCTTGAGCAAGTAAGTTGTTACTTGCTCCAGATACAGTTTTCTTATTAACACAGAAGTTTTTAATCAGGTCCATGGATAAGGTTGAGAATATCCTTCAATGCGTGAATATAATGACATGTGATTTTTATGTTGTCAAGGAAGAGGTTTCAGGTGTAATTTTCATCAAAATGAGATTAAATAAAAGGATGTTTGGAATTTGGTAGACCATTAAATGTAAGTAAACTACTCAAGAGCATATGGGTGTACTGTCATTATTCACTTTATTGGGCACTTAATATGTTGAAGGCACTTAGGAAAAAGAATGTAGGGTAATAAAAGTATATCAGTATAGTAGGGAGCTGGTCCTGCTCTTTCATGGGGGGCATAGGTCCTAGGGAGGGCTGCCTGCCTAGGTAGTGATTTGTGCTAAGATATAGAAGGTGAAAAAGGAGTTAACGATGAAGACACTGAGGTGGTGAAATTGTGGCATTTTTAACAAAAGTGGATTGACAGTATTACCATAAATTTCCCTAGTGATTTGTTTTGAGGGTCCGCAGGCTGCTCTTGAACTTCCATAAGGAAGCGTGTTGAATATTTCTCAGATAGCCTTTGGAGTCTATCTATTAAATTCACAGATTCAAGTTAGAGGAGCCAATGTGGCCTAAGCTGGTGGTCTTCAATTTTGACCTGATGTCTAGATTTTTTTTAATCTTGGGTTGAACTGTGGAGTTACAAAAGATGTTATTTTCATTGTGGTAAGATGTCCATAGCATAAAAATTAGCATTTTAACCATTTTTAAAGTGTACTGATTGGTGGCATTAAGTACATTTCACATTTTTCATGTTACCAGTCTGAAACTCGGTACACATTAAATAACAGCTTCCTATGCTCTTCTCCCTCCAGGTACTGGGAACCGCTATTGCATTTTTCCCCTTTATTAATTTGACTGTTCTGGTACCATGTATCAGTAGAAACTGAAAACACTGTTTTATGTCTGGCTTAACTTCACTTAGCATGATATCTTTAAGGTTTATTCATGTTGTGGCACTACTAGCATTTCATTCCTTTTTTTTTTTTTTAAATGGAGTTCATTTTTTAGAGCAATTTTAGATTCGTATTAAAATTGAACAGAAAGTACGGAGTCCTCATACACTACTCCTACCCCCATGGATGCACAGCCTCCCTCACGTCAGTGTCCTACACCAGAGTTGTGTATCTGTTGTAAAATACAAACCTCAGTGATACATCATTTACACTGGAGTCCTTGGTTTATGTGAGGGGTCACTCTTCTTGTTGTACAGTCTGAGTTTTGTGTAAAGACATAGTGTCATACGTGGTATTTTCACTGATCCAGAAGCAAGTTGCCCTCCAAATACACATTCTGCATCTATGGATTCAGAAAGCCACAATCCATACACATGATATAACATCTGCAGTTGGTTGAATATGTGGAGGCAGAACGGTATGGAGGGTTAACAGTATTCTTCACCACTATGCATTCACAGTTTAAAAGAACATGCCAGTTTCACTTAAAATTGTTCTTAATTAAGTAAAAAATTACTAATCTTATTAAGTCACAATCCTTGAAAACACGTAATTTTAATATTCTGTGTGGTGAAATGGAAAGTGTGCCTGAAGTATTTTGGCTGCATGCCAAAGAATGATGGTTGTCTCGAGGAAATGCACTTGTCATTCTGTTTGTATTTTCTGCAATGGACATGATTTTAATTTAAATGACTAACTATGCTTATTCAGACTTGGGTATTTGTAGATATTTTCTCAGAAATGAAAAAAATAAGCCTATCAGTTTCAGGAAAATAGTGTCTGTGCTAGAGATAAAATTTGAACTTTCAAGCAAAAATTAATATTTTTGGAGAACTTGTATCCACCATCTGAGTTTTATCTGTATATTCTATTTTTTTGCTCTTCATTTTTTTCATCTCTCTTCATTAGGCTTATTTAGAAGCTGCTAGAGGATTTACACACACACACACAAATACATACATACATATATATATATATATATAATATAAAATGAAGGAGAATATATGTATTCTCCTTTATTTCCAAGGACTGTTTTAACAGAGCACAGTGCTTGAGCTTGGCAGTTTTCTTGTTTGAGCGTACTGACCGTACTGACTGCAACGCTTCGCTCTGTTGGTTCCCACTGCTGTTAGGAAGTCAGCTATGAGTCTGAACTGTTGCTACTTTATAAAAGTTACTTCCCTCCCCACCCCCCACCTCCCCCATAAGACTTTGCTCCTTGTCTTTTATTTTCTGCTGTTTGACAATGATGTATCCAGGTGTGGTTTTCTTTTTATTGATTTTCCTTGGAATTCAGTGAGCTTCTTAAATCTGAGATCTTGAGTGAAGTGTCTAAACACATCTGAAAAATTCTCATCTTTAAAATATTAATGCCATTTTTCTCTTTCCCTTTAAAGACTAATTGATTGTATATAAGACCCACTTACTGAATTTTTTGTTTCTCTTTGTCTCATTCAAACATACATTTGTTGAATTTGTTTTATTTTTATTTTTCAGTTCTAGAGTTTCTGTCCAGTTATTCCAGCATTGTTTGCAGAAAAAGACTCTTGTTTCTCTTTTGGATTGCTTCGGCTCCTTTGTCTGAAATCATCAGTTGACTGTACTTGTAGGCCTGTCTTGGGGCTCTTCCACTGACCTATGTTTGTCTGTTCGTTCACCAGTTCTGTGCTGTCTTGATTACTGTAGTACAGTAAGCCTTGAAATCGAGTGGTGCGAGTCCTCCAACATTGTTCCGCTTTGGTCTTGTGTTGGGTAGTCTAGTGCTTGCCTTTGTGTGTAAACTTCAGAAATCATTTTGTTGATAACTATAAAGTAACTGGCTGGGGTTTTGATTGGAATTGTGTTGAATCTATAGATCTAGTTGGGAAAAATTGTTGCGTTAACTACTGAGATGATGTATAACTGGGATTGTTTTATGTAAGAGCTCTTTTTACTTCCAGTTCACCGTTACTCTGGCAGGGAGCCCTTACAGGTTCAGCTTGAAGTAGGGATAATATACCAGAGTCCCCATGTTTGTCTGGCTCTGGAGTTTGACTTTTCCCTGTGAGGCCTCTGAAAGGTTAGTTCCGTTTTCCAGGCTTTTCGTTGGAATTGGGTATTTGGTTCCACAGCCCTTGGAACCTGAGTACTGTGATCTTGCTTTATTTTGGGGACCCAGCAATTGTTCATCACCTTGTTACCTCTTGAATGCTTTTGAGTTGTTAAAAACTATTTCATCCAGCTTTTAAAGTTATTTTCAGGACGGGAATCAGTTCTAATTTCCTCCTCTATCATTGCTGAAAATGAGTTTCCCCAGTTTCCTGTCTCCCTCATAGAATTGGTGGTCAGTGTATTTAGACTTTAAAATTTTGTGTAAATTCTTGGAGGAGCGGGATGAATTCTCCCAACTTTTGAATGTCTGTTGATACCTTCCAGACAGTAATAGGTAAGTAGATCTTCAAAAGCTCTACCTGTGGTGAAGAAATGATGCAGTTGAGTTTTTGTGTGGTCTGGTTAGTATAAAATGTGCCTTGGTTTTGGGCACTGAACAGTTGGGCAAAGAACCTACCAGTAGTTTTGGGTTTGTAGTATAGATTGCTACTCATCTGTCCCAGTTTTCATTCATTCTCTCTCCGTGATAGAATTCCCAGTTTTTTGCTGGGCTGTGCTGTGCTTACTCACTCACTCAGCCAGGTCCCGACTCTCTGCGACACCATGACTGTAGGCCACCAGGCTCCTCTGTCTATGGGGATTCTCCAGGCAAGAATACTGGAGTGAGTTGCCATGCCCTTCTCCAGGGGATCTTCCCAACCCAGGGATGGAACCCAGGGCTCTCACAATGCGGCCATATTCTTTACCAACTGAGGAACCAGGGAAACCCAAGAATACTGAAGTGGGTGGCCTACCCCTTCTCCAGAGGATCTTTCCAACCCAGGAATCGAACTGGGGTCTCCAGCATTGCAGGCGGATTCTTTACCAGCTCAGCTAAAAGCTCACATACATGTATGCATTTAAGCAGACTTCAAATCCAGCTAATTTTTATTCTTGCTATACATCCCCCTTTCTCCTAGTCTGTACCAGCATTGTTTCTTGAGCTTGTCACGTCTTGCCTGTATTGCTCAAGTAGACATACAACTACTTCTTTGTTTAGAGTCTTGTAACTGATATTTTCTTTTTCATCAGCAGAAATGAAAGAACTTTTCAACTATGTTACTCCTGTGCTTGCAGAATTGATTTTAGTGTCCTTAGTTTTCAACTCTTTGTGATCTGGTCCCATTTGTCATTCCTAACCCTACATTTGATACCCTAATAACACCAAATATTAAAAATTTCCCTCCCCTTGTATTTGTGGTTCCTTACGACTGTGTCCTTTCTCATGCCTAATCCAGGGTTAACTTTCTTTTAAAATAAATTAGTTTCAGGTATTTTTTTAGTTTAATCAACTTTACATGTTTCTGAACATGAGAATAAATAGGCTCTGCTGTTGAATGCAGTGTAGCCTGAAATCTACACTGTGTTTATATAGTGTTTATATATCTAGTGGTTTTTATCCTAAGTTGCAAATTTTGTTTTTCTTAAGATAATCTGTTAGAAAAAGTGATTGTAATATGTGAGTCATAAAATTAAATTGTTTCAGAATTGGGCTTATCTAGACCAGTCTCCTGTTTCACATATAAGGAAGTTGTGGCCAGGAGAAATTAGTGATTCTGTCAAGTCAAAATTAGTTAGAAGCAGAATCAAGGTCTGTCGTGAGTTTCATCCTAATATAAATATCTGCTTAACGAAAATCTTCAAGTGTGTTGAAGTTTTCAAGTGTTCTTATCCCTGTAGTACATCTAGGATTACCACACCATGTTTCAAGGGCCTGTAGTTCTTGTGTGAATAGCAACTTGGGTAATGAACTGAGCAGTATGCATTCTTAATTTATGCCTTAACAACTCTGATTCTGTAATGAATGGTTTGCTTACAGTCGCTTTAATATACTTACCTTCTTGACAGTTCATTCTGGGAGGAATAGTTAAGTGTTTAAGTGAAACAGGCATGGTAGATACAACACTTAACAGTTATGTGTGTCTTTGTTTTTAGCATCAAGCATTGCACGATTCTCTCGAATAATGTAGATCACCTTTTACTGAATTTAACACTGTCTGATATCATGGTCTCCCTGGCAAATGCCTCAACTTTGCAGAAGGATTCCAGTTGGATAGAAAGGATAAGGAAATTTGTAACAGAAGCCCTTGAAGATGGGTCTAGGCTAAACAGTAAGCAGCTGAACAGATTGCTTGGTGTCTCCTGGAGGTTAATGCAGATGCAGTCAGACAGAGGTGGGTGTCAATGCTCTGTCCTTACTTAAGAGAGGGGCTCTTACGCATACTGTTAATGTTGAGCATCTAATTTTGAGTTCATACCTGTCAAACATTTCATAGTCATTTACGTTCGAGCCATAAAAGGTAGCCAGCATAATCATGAAGGAATGTCTGCTTGAACCCTGATGGCTGAGGACACCCCCTTTTCGGTGGGTAGGTCCACTCTGAAGCTGATGGGTAGGTTTTCTACTAGATTACATAGTTGGAGTGAAAGAAGGTAAGTTTTATTAATAGGAAATGACATTGAGCCTAAGGATAAAGAAATACTTTTCTGATCTAGTTTGACTAGAAATTGGTGGATCCTTATCTCTTTACCTTTCTTGTAACTTGAAGTTATGTTGCATTAAGTCAGTTTTTAGTGTGACTTACTAATTCTTTTCATTCAAGCAGAACTTTGCTGTTTGGTTCCTGGCTTATCCACCTTTCTAGTATTGTGGTATTTGTTGTCCTTTCCTAGGTTTGTTGTCTCTTAGGAAAATTTGTACTGTAATCTCCGATTGGTTTGACTTTTTTATTAGGCCATTGATGTAGGATTTTGATGGTAGTCATCAGTTTGTGGCTAAAATCTGCTTCCTCATAGGAACAAGGTGCTTCTGTGCTTTTTAGAAGAATTATGGTGCTGGTGAAGAAACATTTTGACTCACATGCAGCTGTTTTCTCTTGTTTCTTAGAGGCTACAGAGTCTCTCATAAAGGCAGTTTATACATTGTATCAGCAGAGAGGCCTTCTCCTTCCAGTTCCGACTTTGTTACTGAAGTTTTTCAGTAAAAGCTATCAAAAAGAAGAACTGAGATCTTACAGAATCCGGTACAGTTCCTTTGTTATTTTGCTTTTCTTTTTCTTACCAGGTTACTTTGTAATCTGTATGAATAAGATGATAGGGTGATTAAATCTTTGGAGAAAATCTTCTTTTTATCCTTTTTGGTTTTATTATTATTTTTTTTTTAAATAAAAAGGCATACATAATAGTTTCAGTAACCTTTATACACATAACTGAGAAGGTAAAAGTCTCTTTGAGCATATATTTCCACTTGTCTGCTTAACAGCTAAAGGACAATTATTGGAACCACCTGTAGCAGCCTCAGAATTTTGTTTTGCTTCCCATAAAAATTATGGAGGTTTAACCTCCGGCCCTTAGTGACATATTGGGACACATGGTATAAGAATGAGGGCAGTAGAAGAGGAGAGGTGTACAATAGGTGAAAGAGATTAAAAGGTGCAAACTGAGTTATAAAGTAAATAAGTCATGGGGATATAATATACAGCATAAAGAATATGACCAGTAACTTTTATTAGGACAGGTGGTTACTAGACGTATGGTGACCATTTGCAATGTGTACAGATGTCAGACTATTATGTGATACATACCTGAAACTAACATAATACTGGGTGTCAAAAATATTTCAATAA
Source organism: Muntiacus reevesi (assembly GCF_963930625.1). Classification (NCBI taxonomy): domain Eukaryota; kingdom Metazoa; phylum Chordata; class Mammalia; order Artiodactyla; family Cervidae; genus Muntiacus; species Muntiacus reevesi. The sequence goes on from NW_027078010.1 coordinate 153,713, forward strand.
ATTTTTAAATGGCGGTATCTTAAAGAGCAAAAGTGTCCAGCTTGGTTTGGTGCTGTCTGGTGATGCAGACAACACGAAGAGTAGAACTCAGGAATCAGTCTTAGATGTGGTGAGTTTGAGGTTTACTTGGGATAGTCTGGAAGAGATGTTTGGGTGAAAGATAACGGGATTTGTGGTACCTCAGCATACATAGGTAGTTGTTAGAACATATTCAAGTCTTTACTGTGAGTCAGGTGCTTTTCTTAATTTTTCAGTAATTCTCATACTTTTATGTAGGTACTGTTGGTTTCTGCCTTATAGAAGGAAGCTTAGGTTAAATAAGTTGGTGAGTGTCATGCTGTTAAAGGGCAGCCAGACTGAGACTTAAGTTCAAGTCTGGTAGACTCCAAAGGTTGTGTGTAAATCACTGAACTCTTGGGGGACAGCAAAAGTGATTGCCGTGTCCAAGATGAGACATTAGAGAGTGAGCAAGTATGTGCAAGAATGGAAATAACCCAAGTTTGAAGCCACTTAATGTGGGGGCACCCTATACTGAATGCATAAATGACTTAATATAGTAAAACGGTCATTACAAATTAGTGTAAATAGTTCACAAGCTAAGTAGAGCCTGTGTCCTTTAAGATAAAATTACAATGTACATAGTGCCCCAAACTACATAAACTTTTAAAATACAGTGGGTAAAACCTTAGAGAATACTATAGATGAATATAGTATGCCAGTCATCTTATAGGCTCTCAAATGTTTAAATAAATGTGGTGTATTTCCCTTTTCTTTGATGGCCTTAGATACCGTAGTAAAGTGTTATCACGTTGGTTGGCTGGTTTACCACTGCAGCTTGCACATCTCGGCTCCCGAAATCCTGAGCTTTCAACACAGTTTGTTGACATTATCCATACTGCTGCAGCCCGAGCAAATAAAGAGCTACTCAAAAGTTTACAAGTTACTGCTCTCCGAATCTATGGTAAGAGTGTTGTTTACCTGTGTATGTAATAATCGGTCTACCCCGACTTAAGAACAATGTTTCAAAGGGGAGATCTTTAGGTTTTACTTTTCCTTCAAATTATACATTAATTGTACCATGGTAAAATGAATAAAATATCAAACAGTAAATTCATTTTCAATAGTATTACTTAATACAATAGTTTAAGAAAACTAAAGGTTGTAGATGTCTCTTCAGATCTTAAATTATCTTTTAAGCCACGAAATTCACAAATTCAAAACTGATCAGGTATTTTTATAGAATTCTTTTGAAACTTTGATGGCAAATTTTACTTATTTAATCGTTATTGAGATCTTGTACGGCTTTCATATATTAACGTTTCACTCACCCCTGAAACCTTTTCATTCTTTTAGCAAAAATATCAATAAAAATATACATATATGCATATGTATAATTAGTATTTATTATTAGGACACAGTTTATATACCATAAAATTGGCCATTTTACACTGTGCAATTCATTAATTTTTATCATATTCCCAAGATTGTGCGATAGTCACTATTATCTTATTCCAGAATATTTTTATCACCTCAAAAAGAAACTCTACCATTAGTAGTCCATCCCTATTTCCTCATTTCTTCCTACCTCAGCTCCTGACAACCACTGCTCACCATTTCTGTCTCTCTGTATTTGCCTGTTTTCATCATTTCTCACAGATGACATTGTGTGATGTGGATCTTCTCAGTATGGCTTCCGTCACTTGGCATACTGTTCTTAGGATTTACGAGCATATACGAGTACTGTATTTCTTTTTAATGCTGAGTAACATTCCACTGTTGAATATACACCACTTTATATTTACCCATTTATTAAATGACAAACGTTGGTTTGTGTCTACCTTTTGTGTGTGGTATTTAAAAATCTGTATTTTTCAGTATTGCTTATATATAGGAGTGTGTGTGTATACTCAGATAAGTCTTTGGTTTTAAATTCAGTTCAGTTTAGTTGCTCAGTCGTGTCCAACTCTTTGCAACCCCATGAACTGCAGCATGCCAGACCTCCCTGTCCATCACCAACTCCTGGAGCCCAACTAAACCCATGTCCATGAAGTCGGTGATGCCATCCAAGCATCTCATCCTCTGTTGTCCCCTTCTGCTCCTGCCTTCAATCTTTCCCAGCATCGGGATCTTTTCCAACGAGTCAACTCTTTGCATCAGGTGGCCAAAGTATTGGAGTTTCAGCTTCAGCATCAGTCCTTCCAATGAACACCCAGGACTGATCTCCTTTAGGGTGGACAGGTTGGATCTCCTTGCAGTCCAAGGGACTCTTAAGAGTCTTCTCCAACACCACAGTTCAAAAGCATCAATTGTTCTGCGTTCAGCTTTCTTCACAGTCTAACTCTCACATCCATATATGACCACTGGAAAAACCATAGCCTTGACTAGACAGACCTTTGTTGACAAAGTAATGTCTCTGCTTTTTAATATGCTATCTGAGTCGGTCCTAACTTTCCTTCCAAGGAGTAAGCATCTTTTAATTTCATGGCTGCAGTCACCATCTGCAGTGACTTTGGAGCCCAGAAAAATAAAGTCAGCCACTGTTTCCACTGTTTCCCCATCTATTAGCCATGAAGTGATGGGGCCGGATTAGGTTGATATTATAATTGTCCCTGTTTGGCAAAAGTGCTTGTTTTTTTTTTTTTTTTTTTTTTTTACTGTTTTGCTTTGTTTCTAATACCTTTAACTCCATCAGTTATTATTTCAAATAACACATTTGAATATTATGAAATCGAGTGTTAAATGTTATCTTTAAATAATGATTGTATTTAGTCTTACTCTAGGCAGTACCTTAAGCCATACATATATATATTTTTTTCATGTAGTTGATATGTTAGAATTCAACATAGCACAGTGAAAATGGTCAGTCTGCTTTATTAATTCTTGTTTGTATATCTTTTAAAATTTAACTTGTCTTCCTGCCTCACTAGATCCACAAGAAGGCACAGTGGTGGTTCTGTCAGCAGAGTCTCAGCAGCTTTTGGTCCAGCTTGTGTATTTTCTACCCAGTCTGCCTGTTGACTTGCTTTCTCGGTTAAGCTGCTGCTGTATTATGGGAAGACTCAGTGCAAATTTGGCTGCCATGCTTATTGGGATACTGCACATGAGGTAGCATGCTAAAGTGAGCTGTATTTCAAGTGTATAATCTTCTCCCTCACCCTTCCCCTGTCACTGGCAGTTTATGAACTGACTTTTTAAAATGCCGCCCCTCCCTTCATTTGCTCTTAAAACAGCAGTTAAAACTGTTGATGATACTGGGAAGGAGGAAGGTCACTGGGGCAAGACTGTTCCAGGTGGTTTGCTTAGCGGTTTGCATTGTCATGGTTGCAGTCACTAAGTCCATGGGCTGTAGTCCACCAGGCGCCTCTGCCCATGGGATTTTCCAGGCAAGGATACTGGAGTGGGTTGCTGTTTCTTTTTCCAGGGGATCCTCCTGACCCAGGGATTGAACTCTTGTTCTGCTACACCACAGGAGGATTCTTTACCGCTGAACCATCAGGTAGAAACATACAGTGATTTGTGTAGGTGCATTGAAACAAGGGTTAAGATTATCAGAAGTGTGTAGCCATAGTAAGGATTCAGTGACGGATGAGAGTGCTGTGTTTTAAAACTTCTGGTGTTATGAAATTGTAATACAGGTCTTTCTTTTTGGAAGGGAGCTCAGTTCAATGTAGGTGGTGAAATAAAAGCTTGCGGACTCAGACAGGGAATCATTAAAATATCTGTGGGTGGGTAGGTGGGTGTGTGTGTGTGTGGCAAAATATACATAACCTAAAACTTCCCATTTTAACCAGTTTTAGGTATACAGTGAGAATTGTTTGGGGCATTAAGTACATTCACACTGTTGTGCGACTGCTACCACTATTCATCTCCAGCACTGTCATCGTTGCAGACTGAAACTCTGTACTGATTATTTCCCCTTCTCCCAGCCCTTGTTTACCACTATTTTGTCTTCATGATTTTGATATATTCATCTGTTAATGGATACTCGGTTGTTCTGCCTTTTGGCTGTTACAAATAATGCAGCTATAAACATTGGTGTGCAGACACCTGTTTGAATCCTTTTAATTCTTTTGGCTGTATACCCAGAAGTAGAATTGCTGAATCATATGTTAATTTTCTGTTTAATTTTTCAAGGAGCTACTTTCCAGAATGTGACTGTGGTGTTTTACTCTCAAAGGTCTTAAAACTAATAATGTTTCATGTTGCTAGTGTTCAAAGTATCCTTTAAAATGTAATGTTTGTATCAGGCATAGTACTTTCATATTCAGCCATTTGTTACTGATTGCGGCTCAAGGCCAGGGTCTGATACAGTTTTAGGCAGGAGTTGAATCTGGGCTGTAGCTGAAAAATTTAAAAACTAGCTTCTTTGTGGCTTCTTGTGCAGACCCTCTGCCCCAATTAAACAGGAGTGGCTCGCTTTATTAGTAGACTTTCTTTAGCTTTGTTTGCCAGTCTCTTCGTACCAGGATAAGACGTATGTTTGAATGTTGTCGCCCAAATTGTGCTTCATAACTGATAATTACTTTTTCCTTTTAGCAAAAGAGAGCTGTTTGCAATATGTTGTCTATATATGAAACCCCTCTTTGTCTAGTTCAGTACTAAATGCCAGGTCTTTAAGAAATACAATTTAACTTAAGTGGTTTTATGACTGTTAACTTCCAGTAGAGGGCACTCATTTCCCATGATAGAACTTGTGGAGGATCTGTTTTGGCATTCATTTAAATGTGACTTTTGAACACCTCTTAAAATTAATTCTCTTTAGAACTTGTATTTAGTATCTTTTTTGGCATTAATTACGATTGACTTGTGCTCAATAACTTTGGTCAAGGATTTTTTCACAAGTCTTTTTTTTACATTTTTTTGTGGGTTTGTGGTGAGTACTGAGAAAATATTAATTTACAAGTAATGGTAATAGAAGTTTATAATCATCAAAAGCAAGTTGTCATGTAGTTAAAAGTGTACCAAGTTAAACTTTGCCTTTTAGCATTTGCACAGAGTCTTAGTAGACTTCTCTTTCTGTAGATGTATTGTCCCTATTCAAACTAATCTCTTTAAAAATTAAAACAAGATGGGGCCTTTTCAACTTTCCCAGGCCAGTGGTATTATCATTGCATCACTTTTCCTAGATTTAGAATTGAAGAATAATGTTCGGTTATTCTTAAGGAATGATGTTCTTCTAAGGAATACCGTTCCTTAGACATCACCTGGGTTATTTCACGTCTTTGGTTTTCCCCTCCGTCCTTGATGGTGACGGTAAACCAGCTAGCTTTCTCACTGTCTCCCACCTGCACCGTTCACCTGAGGCATCCCACTCCTCAGCTCCGTCTGTGCCAAGGACTGTTGGCAGGCTCCTTTTCCTGAAATATTCCTTCAATAATTTCTGATTCTCATCTGCTATATTAATTGGGCTCTGCGGTCTAGTTCACTCTGGGTGTTAGCGTTCTGACACTGTTGTCTCCAGCAGGGGAAGTTCATCGGAGAGCAGGTCACCACCAGACCACCTCCGTTTGTTCAGTGTGTGAAAAACCCATCAACTTAGAGTTGTTGGTGTTTAGTTTGTCTTAAAAACTGTACTTAGAATTGCTGTTCCTGCCTTTTTCACTATTCACTTAGAGGTTTTTTGAGTTTTTCCTCTCCATCTACCTGTGGTGTTCTGCTGACCGTTACTCTTCTTGCCCTCTCTGCCCCTAGTTCATTTACAGCTGGTTTGGGGAACATGAGACATGCATGTGGAAACGTAGTCTATGCTGTTAGATAAAAATACCAGAGAAGGGAGAAATTACTGAGAAATTCAGCCTGGTTTTGAAGCAGGGTGAATATGTGAGCTGGCCTGCCAGGAGCAGGTCTGGTTTGCTTCTGTTGTCCAAGCATAATTGATATAGCATCCCTTCTAGTCTCAGAACTGTTCTGGTGTGGCCAGTATGTGTGGTCATTGTAGTTTTAAGGACAGAGTGATACATTGCTTGTCTTTTGTCCAAACTAGATTTTTAAATGGATTTGCTACTCTTTTTAGCCACTGGACAGCACAGTGTTCACTGGGTATAAGAGGATATTAGCTTCTTTTCTAATCACCCATTTTGTACTCATTTCCATTGAGCATCTCTGACTTTTTATAACCTCTTAGCTTGTGATATTCTCTCCCATAGCCCTTTAAGCAAAGAGAAGTCCTTTAAGTAGAAGTGATTCAGAAAAATGTTGCCATTATTTTTAACTCCCCAACTTTTAAGAATGTTAATAAATACAGTTGTTTCAGTGGTTAAAAAAAAAAGTGCTTCTCATTGAATTAGAAACTCCTTATTTTGTCTTGACATTTATTCAGATTTCTATTATAAAAGTTTGTCCCAAAAAAAAAATTTGTCACAAAAAGCTATCCAAAAAGATAGCTTTTTGGATCTGATTATTCTCAGCTTTTTGTTTTTTTGCTGTATTCATGGCTGACATTTGCTGTATTCCTTCTTAGTCTTACCTTGAGGAGAGTTTTTAAAGGTATCACTGGAAACTGATCTCATAGCAGGAACCAGATAATCTTCATTTAATGAGAAGCTGCTTTATGCTTAGCTATTCCCTTAAGCCCACTACCAATACTTTAGCTGCAGTATTGTGACGTAGACTAGTTATAAAGCCTCGCAAAGTATAGGAGTGCATAGTTATTGCAGAGTGGCTTTAAATTGAAGTATTCTTTACCTAGTTAAGATGCTTTGGTTTAGGTAGGAAGCAGGAGCTTGTTTAAACTTAGCTCATTCATATAAACAAGGTAAGACTTTTTTTTTTTTTTTTTTTTTTTTTAATGAAGATGAGGTAGTAAATACATAGCAGCTGAACCTACTACTGAAAAGCAGAACTTCACCTTGGCTCCTTGAAACTGAATTTTGAGTGGTGTGGGAAATTTTTCCAGTTGTACCATATAAGTGGGCTGGTTATGCTTTTCAAGGAAACTTTACATAAACATATGTTAGAAATTATATTTTCCATATTACGATACTTGAACCCCCTTACATGTAAAGATGATACATGCTACGGATTTTTGACTGAGCTCTTAAATTATACTTGTATTCCATAAAGAATAGTCATATATTCTGTGCTTTATTCCTGAGTCTTCAATTTGGTCACTTCTAGTACTAGGTCTCCATTGTTTATTGTAGATCATCATTTTCTGGATGGAAGTCTTCAGTGAAAGAATGGAATGGAAGTGATCAGTTAAACATCAGTAATGAGGACTATTTCAGCTTCTTATTTTCAACACTTACAGGTAACTGCCCTGATCCACCAAGTTAAGGAAAGGAAAAGAACCTAGTATGAAAATTCTCCTGAGATTTACTGTCTTACCTGTTTGGGTCTAAGTTTTGGACCTCACTGCATAGCTTAATAAGATGGGGAACAGAATATCCATTTTAAGCATGTTTAACATGTTCGGTGTGTTAGGAAAAACATCACATTTTAATTAGCCATATTTTGCTTTCCATTGATGTCAGAGAAAAATTAGTAAAATGAGTCTTGATGTGTTAGATTAGTAAGTATTATTACTGTTGTTTTAAATGATCATACTGTCTTTGGTAGTTTTGTTTTGTAACTGGATGATAAAGATGACAGTGTTTGAAATTTTCTGAAGACTTAAAATTAAGAGACTTATTGAAATATGTTGTCAGAATCCAAAAATAGCTTGAAAAGTTCTGATAAGGAGCTGAATGTAGCAAGATAAATATTATATAAAAGAAACAAGTAACAAGTAGACTTGTACATGTTTGTTTGATAGTTTTGGATGTATGCGTTTGAGATGGATGTGAGGGCTTTATGTTTTAATTAGTAGTACCTGTCAAAGGGTTTAGTGGTTTTAGGAAACTCATTAGGAATCAGCCAGGAGTGTGATATGGCTTCCCAACTAGATGATGGCTCTTTAGGGCATGTTCATGGAAGTACAGTGATCTGAAAACATCAAAGCAGGTAGCTAGGGTCAGACCACATTGTGCTCGTATTCTGATCATTCTAAGAGCTGTCTTTCAGGAGGGACTTGGGCAAGTTGTTTGTATAGGTCAGACTAGGTGTAATAGAGGTGGTAAGAGAATCAGAAATCTTATTATATGGAATAGGTAGAAGGAAGTACACAGTAATTGTTGAAGAAATAGACTTAGGGGGGATGGAATAGTTTTAAGACACTTGAAAGGCTATTATGTAAGAATACAGAGTTTGGTATATGTATGAAGGAGCATATTGTTTTTCTTGTTCATTTGCTTTTTTAAACCTGACATTAATTAGAATGATTATGTCTTTCACACTTATTTAAGTATAAAGGTGGCAAAGCCCTCAGTTTAAGGGATATAATATTGTTTCTTGATGTATTACACATTTGATTCAGGTCAAATCTTTGTGTACATAATTATATGAATTTTACTACATCGCTGGCATTTCATTTTTTAAAATAATACATAAAGTACAGAAATTCAGAGAAAATAGCTTGTTAGCTTGAAGAATTTAACTTGAAGATACATGTCTATTTTTTAAAAATTACTTAAGAATGTTACTTGCTTTGTGATTTATTTTAAATTGGATTTCTTTATACTCAAATTAGGGTTTTCAAAAGAGGAACTGACTTGGCTTCAGAAAGCCTTTGAGGAGTGCCCCATGTCATCCAGACGCAGCTTTCTCCCGTGCTACTTTACCTCACTGACTTGGATCAGTTTTCACACCATTGGGACATAACAGAGGTAATGGTCCATTTGGAAAGGCATGGAAGATTGTTAGAATTCAGTTCAACAGAGAGTGTGTTTTCAGGGCTCTATCTATGAAGAACTGTCTTGATTCTAACAAGAGCCCTCCAGCCTTCCCAGAGAACGGAACTTCCAGAGTCAGGGCAGTGTCTTCCTTGCCCTTTTAATGCTTTGTAAACATATTCCTAGGTCACGCTGGGACTGTCCATGAGGACACAGACTGTGGGCGTGTGTCTGAGTATACAGAGGGGCCATTATGTGCTTACTTAGATAAGGTGACATTCCACTGGAAATAGGCCCATGACTAGGAGTGGTGATCTCCTTGCTTGCTTCAGAAATCCCAAAGGGTGAACCAAAGTTATTGTTCTTCAGAGTAAGAAAACAGCAATTAGATGGATTTTCAAGCAGGTGCCAGGCCACACAGTTTTAGGACAAACCGAAAGAGAAATGTGAATTGTGCCACCAGTTCCAGTATCCAGGTTCACACTTAAGATGTGGTCCTGCAGTATACACGATTTTCCAGACAGACCTAGGCTCTCTGGATCACTCCTAGAGACAAAATGTGATGCAACAGAAGTTTGGATGTTGGTTTGCCTTTTCCAGTGAGTGTGGGGGCCTTCCCTAAGGTTACACTGTCAGAGGAAGTTTCTACTGAAAAATGACCTCCAAAGAGCGTTCTCAAGCAGTGTGTGATCCCCAGCACAGAGAATGCAGGGAAAAGTATGTTTCTTCAAGGAAGAAAAGGCATCAACAGAGAGTGTGTTATTAGGCCTATATCTATTAGTAACTGTCTAGAATCTAACATTGACCTCCAGGCTTGTCCAGGGGACCTAACTACCAGAGTCAAGGCACTATATTTCCTACACCTTCCAAGCCTCCCAAAGACATCCTAGCTCATATAGGGATGGCCCATGAGGAAACAGACTGTAGGAGAGTGTCTGAGATTGTATGGTACCAATACTGTGCTTACCTAGATGAGATGACATTCCTCTGGGAATGGGCCAGAGGGTAGGAGTGGTGAGTCGCCTGCTTGATTCAGAAATCCCAAAGGATGGACCAAAGCTATCATTGTCAGAAGGAAGAAAACAGCAATTGGATGGATTTCCAAGCAGTTGCAAGGCCGTAGCATTTTCCCAAATCAAGAGAAAAAATATTATTTTTGCCCCAAAAATCCGGTATCCATGTCCAGACTCAGGATGTCTCCATGCAGTATCCACAAAGTTTCCAGACAGAACTAGTCTCAGTGGATCGATCCTACTGAGAAAATGTGATGGAACAGACGTTTGAATGCTAATTTGTCTTTCTCTAAAAATGGAGAGTGCGGCATCCCCATGGTCACACCATCAGGGAAAAGTGCTACTGAAAAATGAAGGTGCAATGGTAGGGAAGCATGTCAGCATATTCAAGCCGTGTGTGTCTCTCTGCACACAAAATGTTTGGAAAGTTATGTTCCTTCAAGAAAAGAAATGCATCAACAGAGAGTGCTTTCAGCCCTCTATCTATCAGGAGCTGTCTACATTCTAAGTCGTGAGACCTTCAGTCTTTCCTAGGGATCCTAACACCCAGAGTCAGGGCAGTGTGTTTCCATGAACTTTTCAAGCCTTGTAAACACTTTCCAAGTATATACTGGGACTGCTCCTGAAGAAACAGGCTGCACGAGTGTATCCGAGTGTGTTGGGCAGCATATTGTGCTTACCTGCATGAGGTACCAGTACAATGGAAATCAGTTAGTGGCTGGAGTGGTGAGCAACCTGCTTGCTTCAGAAATTCCAAAGGGTGGACAAATCTATCACTGTCAAAAGTAAGAAAACAGCAATTGGATGGATTTTCAAGGATTTGCTACACTGCACCATTTTAGAACCAATGTGGTCCCAAAATGAGTGTGGGAGATGAAAATGAGAATTTTGCCACCAAGTTCATATATACAAGTTCACACTCATGATGTGTCCCCACAATACCCACGAATTCTCCAGACAGACCTAGGCTTACTTGATCGCACCTAAAGACAAAATGTTATGGAGTACACGTTTGGATGTTGGTTTGCCTTTCCCAGTGAGTGTGGGAGCCTTCCCTACCATTGCACCTTCAGGGGAATTTTCTACTGACCAATGGCCTACAAGCAAGTGTTTTCAAGCACCGTGTGACTCTCAGCACACAGAATGTTGGGAAAGCTATGTATCTTCGAGGACGGAAAGGCATCCATACGGAGTGTATTTTTAGGCCTCTATCTATCAGGAACTGTCTAGAACTCAAGGCATGAGACTTCAAGGCTTTCCCAGGGTCCTAACTTCCAGAGTTAGGGTACTGTGTTTCCCTGCACTTTCCAAGGCTTTAAACACATTCCTTATTCAAACTGGGCCTGCCCATGAGGAAACAGACTGTAGGAGAGTGTCTGAGATTGTATGGTACCAATACTGTGCTTACCTAGATGAGATGACATTCCTCTGGGAATGGGCCAGAGGGTAGGAGTGGTGAGTCGCCTGCTTGATTCAGAAATCCCAAAGGATGGACCAAAGCTATCATTGTCAGAAGGAAGAAAACAGCAATTGGATGGATTTCCAAGCAGTTGCAAGGCCGTAGCATTTTCCCAAATCAAGAGAAAAAATATTATTTTTGCCCCAAAAATCCGGTATCCATGTCCAGACTCAGGATGTCTCCATGCAGTATCCACAAAGTTTCCAGACAGAACTAGTCTCAGTGGATCGATCCTACTGAGAAAATGTGATGGAACAGACATTTGAATGCTAATTTGTCTTTCTCTAAAAATGGAGAGTGCGGCATCCCCATGGTCACACCATCAGGGGAAAGTGCTACTGAAAAATGACCTCCATGCCAGCATATTCAAGCCGTGTGTGTCTCTCTGCACACAAAATGTTTGGAAAGGTATGTTCCTTCAAGAAAAGAAATGCATCAACAGAGAGTGCTTTCAGCCCTCTATCTATCAGGAGCTGTCTACATTCTAAGTCGTGAGACCTTCAGTCTTTCCTAGGGATCCTAACACCCAGAGTCAGGGCAGTGTGTTTCCATGAACTTTTCAAGCCTTGTAAACACTTTCCAAGTATATACTGGGACTGCTCCTGAAGAAACAGGCTGCACGAGTGTATCCGAGTGTGTTGGGCAGCATATTGTGCTTACCTGCATGAGGTGCCAGTACAATGGAAATCAGTTAGTGGCTGGAGTGGTGAGCAACCTGCTTGCTTCAGAAATTCCAAAGGGTGGACAAATCTATCACTGTCAAAAGTAAGAAAACAGCAATTGGATGGATTTTCAAGGATTTGCTACACTGCACCATTTTAGAACCAATGTGGTCCCAAAATGAGTGTGGGAGATGAAAATGAGAATTTTGCCACCAAGTTCATATATACAAGTTCACACTCATGATGTGTCCCCACAATACCCACGAATTCTCCAGACAGACCTAGGCTCACTTGATCGCACCTAAAGACAAAATGTTATGGAGTACACGTTTGGATGTTGGTTTGCCTTTCCCAGTGAGTGTGGGAGCCTTCCCTACCATTGCACCTTCAGGGGAATTTTCTACTGACCAATGGCCTACAAGCAAGTGTTTTCAAGCACCGTGTGTCTCTCAGCACACAGAATGTTGGGAAAGCTATGTTTCTTCGAGGACGGAAAGGCATCCATACGGAGTGTATTTTTAGGCCTCTATCTATCAGGAACTGTCTAGAACTCAAGGCATGAGACTTCAAGGCTTTCCCAGGGTCCTAACTTCCAGAGTTAGGGTACTGTGTTTCCCTGCACCTTCCAAGGCTTTAAACACATTCCTTATTCAAACTGGGCCTGCCCATGAGGAAACAGGATGCAGGAGTATGTCTGAGAGGCCTGGGTGCCATACAGTGCTTAACTAGATGAGGTGACATTACACTGGAAATGGGCCAGCAGATAGGAGTAGTGAGCCGCCTGCTTGCTTTAGAAACCTCAAAGGTTTGACCAATGTTATCACTGTCATTATTAGGAAGAGACCAATTGGATGAATCTTCAGGCAGTTGCTAAGGCCGCACTCTTTTAGATCCAACCGACAAAATTTGCTAATTTTGCCAACAGATTCAAGGATGCAGATTCACACTCAGTATGTGTCCCTGTAGTATCCAAGAATTTTCCAGACAGGCAGAGGATCATTGGATCTCTCCTAAAGAGAAAACTTTATAGAATAGACATTTGGTTGGTTGTTTTCTTTTTCCTGTGAGTTTGGGGGTCTTCCCTACAGTAACACAGTCATGGGAAATTGTTACTGAAAAATCACCTTCAAGCAAGGATTTTCAACCAGTGTGTTACTCTCATCACACAGAAATCTGGGATAACTATGTTACTTAAATGCATGAAAGACATAAAAGTGGGTGTTTTTCAGGCATCTATCTGTCAGGAACTATCTAAAGTCTAAGATGTGAGAACTCCAGGTTTGCACACAGGGCCTAATTTCCAAAGTCATAGCCAGTATATTTCATTGCACTTTCAGAGCCTTATGAACACATTCCTGGCTCCTATTGGGTCTGATTCAGAGGAAACTGGCTGTGAAATTATCTAAGATTGCTGAGAGCCATACTGTTGTTACCTAGATTATTTGACATTTTAATGGAAATGATCCAGCTCGATGGGGTTGCAAGCCACCTGCTTGTGTCAGAAACCTGAAAGATTTGACCAAACCTATTGATGTCAGAAGTAGGAAAATATCAATTGGATGGATTTTCAGGCAGCTGCCAGCGCACATCCTGTTAGTGCCAAAAGAGAGACAATGCTAATTTTGCCAAGAAGGTCAAATATTCAGGTTCACAGTCAGTATGTTTCCCTTGCAGTATCCAAGAAATTTCCAGAGAGACCTGGGGCCATTGGATCCTTCTGACAGAGAAAAATTGATGGAAGAGACATTTTGCTGTTTGCTTGCTTTTCCCTGTGAGTGTGGGAGCCTTCCCTAGTGTAACACACGTGAGGGGAAATTTTTACTTAAAAATGACTTCCAGGCAAGGGTTTCCACTTAGCGGGTTACTCTCAGCAAACAGAATGCTGGGACACCTGTGTTCACTCGTGGAATGAGCGGCAATGAATAGGGTGCTTTTCAGGCATCTCTCTATCCATGACTGCTGTCTGGATTCTAAGATGTGAGAAGACCACGCTTCCACAGATGCCCTCAATTCCAGAGACACAGCCAGTAAGTTTCCCTGAACTTTCCATGGTTCATGAGCACAGTACTCTATCTTACTGGGACACACCATGAGGAGAGAGTCTGGAGGAGTGTGTCTGACACAGCTGAGTGCCATACTGTTTCTAAGTAGTTTAATTGGCATTCCAATGGAAATGATCTTGCCACAAGGAGTTGCACGCTGCCTGCTTGCTTCAGCAATTCCAGTGTTTTGACCAAAGCTATTGCTGTCGTTAGTGGGAAAAGAGCAAGTGTACTGATTTTCAAGGAGTTGCTAAACCCCAGCCTACTGTGGCCAACACAGAGAAAATTCTAATTTGCCAACAAGGTCCAGAATCCAGGTTCACACTGAGCATGTGTATAAGCACTGTCCAAGAATTTTCCAGACAGACTTAGGATCACTGGATCCCTCCTACAGGGGACTTCACGGAACAGATGTTTTGACATTTGTTTACTTTTCTCTGTCAGTGTGGGGGCATTTCCCATGGTAACACAGGGGAGGGGAAATTGTTACTTCAAAATGACTTCCAGGCAAGAATTTCCAAGCAGTCTGTCACTCTCAGCAAACATAATGCTGTGAAATCTGTGTTTCTTTGAGGAATGAAAGGCAAAAAATAAAAAGGAGTGTATTTCAGACATCTATCAGAAACTGTCTAGATTCTAAAATGTTAAAACTCCAGATTTGCACAGAGCACCTAATTTTCAGAGTCACAGCCAGTATGTTTGCTCACATTTCTGATACTAGCGAACCCATTCCTAGGTCATCCTGGGACTGTCTATGAAGAAACAGGCTGTAGGAGTGTGTCTGAGAGTGCTGAATGCCATCGAGTCTGGTTACCTAATGAGTTTACCTGCCATTGGAAATGATCCAGTGGCAAGGAATTGAAAGTCCCATGTTTGCTGCAGAAATCCAAGAGGTCTGACCAAAGATATTGCTGTCACAAGTAAGAAAACAGCAATTGGATGGATCTTCAGGCAGTTGCTACTCTGCACCATTTTAGGACCACCTGAAAGAAAATGCTGAGTTAGCCAACAAGGTCCAGGATCCAGCTTCACACTCAGTATGTGTCCATGCACTACCCAAGCATTTTCCAGACAGACCTAGGATCACTGGATCTCTCCTACAGAGAAAACCTGATGGAACAAACGTTTGGATGCTAGTTTGCTTTTTCCCTGTGAGTGTGGGACCGTCCTGACTGTAACACAGTCAGGGGAAGTTCTTACTGAAAAATGAAGTCCAAGCAAGCATTTTAGAGCAGTGAGTTACTCTCAGCACACAGAATGCTAGGAAATCCATGTTCCTTTGATGAAAGAAAAACATAAAAGTAGAGTGTTTTTCATGCATCTGTCTATCAGGAACTGTCTAGATTGTAAGATGTCAGAACTCCAGGTTTGCACAGAGACCCTAATTTCCAGTCATAGCCAGTGTATTTTCCTGCACTTTCTGAGCCTTTTGAACACATTCCTAGCTCATATTGGGTCTGTCCCTCAAGAAAAAGGCTTAGGAAATTATATCTAAATGTGTTGAGTGTCATAATGTTGTTACCTTGATTAGTCGACAATCTATTGGAAATGATCCTGCCACAAGGTGTTGCAAGCTGCCTGTTTGCATAGAAATAAAAATAATTTGACCAAAACTCATTTATGTTGTAAATAGGAAATTGTCAATTGGATGGATTCTCAGGTAGCTGTCAGCCCACACCCTTTTAATGCCAACAGAGAGAAAAGGTGAGTTTTGCCAACAAGGTTCAATATCCAGTTTCACACTCAGTATGTGTCCCTGCAGTGTCCAAGACTTTTCCAAACAGATCTAGGATCACTAGATCTCTCCTGCAGAGAAAACTTGATGGAACTTTTACTCTGAAGTAGGGTCAGTCTTGTTGAGGTGACTCCTTCCCCAAGGCCACACCTGGGAGTCCTCACACCAAGGCCATAGAAGTGGGCCCCAGAACCAAGGTCACCTGTGAATCGGACTGGGCCCCCTTTGCAACTGTTGCCAAAAGCACCTGATCATCGCTAATGAGCTTCCTGACTCCCTACCAGGCAAGGATGCCCACTCCAGTAAACACCCTATGGTACCCCACCCAATCACCTAATATCAACCTTCCAGTAGGAATTTTCTTTGCCTTGAAACTGTAAAAATTGGCTCTTAACCCAGGAAATCAGTCAACTTTCCCTAGTCTGTCAGGTGGCTGGCCCCCTGAGCCCACAGTGCCCACTTTATCTCTGCTCTTTGTTCTTAATACAAACTCACTCCCTTCTGAAATGCTCTATGTCTGAACATTCTTTTCCAACTCGTACTCAGACGGCCTCAACAAGCCTCCCATCACCAGAGCCACTTTCCTAGATCACACTCACCACTTGCTTGTCCACTCCCAACTCAGAGCAGAAAGGCCCCCTCAGCCTGGTCCTTCCCTCTCACTTCCCGTGCTTGGTCGCCAGGGGCTCACACCGTCCCTGGGCAGGCTGTCTTCTGTGTCCTGCAGAGGCCTCTGTGGTGTCAGGTGAAGAAACAAGAGGCACCCATGAAACCTCCCACCCCAGCACAGCAACCAGTACCCACCTACTGAACTCTTCACTCTGGATGGGCCTGGGGGTGTTTCAGGGAACGTCCCCCAACATGTCCTTGTTCTCATCTAATTCCAGCACTGCCCACGTGAGAGTCACTAAGCTAATCTGTGATAACTGCACAGAGAGAATACTTGTTCACTCGCCCCTCCCAGGATACATGGTTCTTATGGGCAGGTGCCTCCCAGGATATGGGGCTCACCTGGGCAGGTATCCTGCAGGGCTCAGCACCCAGGAGCTGTTCACAGAGCCCTCACTGCAAAGAGCCCCCAGCTCCTCTGTTGGACAGATCTGACCTTGAGACCCTCAGAGGAGGACCTGAGGTAACATACAGCAGCTTCAGGATAGTTTTGTGACCTTGGGCTTCACTGGTTGCAGCCTCCTTCCAGCAGGTTTTCCAGAGGGTCCCATAGCACCTGGGCACTGAGTCTGTCTCCACCCACCACCCATCCTCTCCCTGACCCCTGGGTCCCTCTCATTAGAAGAAGGCCTTCCTGAAATCCTCTCCCACTTATAGGTCAGATAAGAAGATGAGAAAACAAGTCAGAGCAGCAGCCCCATATCCATCCTGACCCAAAGGACCCACACCTGTTCCTGGAACCCTGGCCAGGACAACGAGGCCCATTTTCTGAAACCACAAGCCCAGGTGGGCAGATTGGCTGACCTGACTGGCCTGCCCTTTGGATGTGTGCCTGGGCTGAGGTCTATATAAACCCCCTCAAGTGCCTGCAGCTGTACCTGATGCTGTCTTTCTGCTTAGATCTTGCAGGGTTGGCTTGATAAGAGAGAGTGAGGGCCCATAGTGTTTCGGGGGATTGGGTCTGTGTTGGGCTCTGCTGGACCTTCTGCAGGAGGTGCTAAGCTGTCACTTCCTAAGGATGGGCTGTGTCACCTGTTCCTGCTGTTGGAAATCTTCTCAGGCAGAAATGAGGAAGCAAGAAAACAGGCAATGGGAGCAGCACAGGAGGAGTAACTCAGGTAGGAAAGTGCAGAGCTTCCAGATCACCCAGGCCAGGACCATTCTGCCTGACCTACAGGAGCCACGTCAGTAAGCATGCTGTCGCTGGAGTGGCTCCACTTTTCTCCAGCCTGTGAGGTCTTTGCACATATTCAAGTGTTTTATCTATGAAGGGTGGATGAGGTTCAGGAATGGCTAGCCTGGGGGTCAGCCAGCATTTACTTAGAGATGACTCCGTGTAGTCTCCCAGCTTCCCACTGAGGTCCCTCCTTGGGAGGGGAGGGGGTGGGGTATGTGCAAGGGCTGCTGGCTGGCTACACATGAGTAAGTCCCCATCCCTGACCATCTTCAGAATTGCTCATCCCTGAAGCAAGTGCCCTAATTGGGCTTTCACCTGTGCAACTGGTGGCTTCTTAATTAGCAATGTGGCCATTGATATTAAATGTCCTCCATCAAGACTGAGATGTTACACCACATGTACTGGTGTAAGAACCCGGGGAGGCGTGTGCACCCAGTACCCCTAGGCACAGGCTTCAGACTTGACCCCTCAACATTCTGGAGCCCAGCCACTGCTTTAGCATTTCTGAGGGTCCAGAGCTGATTTTAAGGGTTCTGTAATCCACCCTTCATCTGCTTTAATGAGACCCACATTTCTAGGATCCTACAGAGCAGGGTCTGTGTGGCTGCTCTGTGGCTTCTCTAACATGATCACATGCTGGGTGGTTTAAAACAACAGGAGTTCATCCTCTCTCAGTCCTGGAGACCAGACACCGGAAATCAAGGTGGCACAGGGCTGAGGTCCCTCCAGAGGCTCCAGGACAGGATCATTCCTGCCTTTTCCAACTTCAGGGGCTCCAGGGGTCCCTGGGCTTGTGGCCCCCTCCCTCCCATCTCTGCCTCTGCCTTTAAGAGGCTTCCCCTTTGTGTCCTCTTTCGTCTCTTTGAAGGAGTCTGTCAGTTGGATTGAAGGTCACCCTAACCCTAGATGACCTTACCTTGCTATCCTTAACTACATCTACAAAGACTCTTTTCCCAGATACGGCCCTGTTCTGGGGGGACACATCTTTGGTGGCCACCATTTACCCCATTCTCTCTCTGTCAAATAACCCTCATTTTAGGAGATCACCACATGCCCATAAAGACGGGCACAGAGAGCGGCCACACACATGGAGAGAATGAGGCCCTTGGAGTCACCTGGAACGGATGAAGACCTAGCTTCATCAGGTGAGGGGAATCACAGGGAGGAGAGGAGGATGGTCTTGTTTAGGCTTCAAAAAGACCACGTTGGGGTGGGATGTGAGATGCACAATGGGGGCGGGGAGCTTCATCAGGGCCTGAGGGGGAGGTTAGGCTTGGGCCAGGGCCATGGGTATAGAGGGGACTTAGTGTGGGGGTTGGTCATACACCCAGAAGGAAGAGCTCACAGTCACTGGGGCACAAGGACCTGGGAACCTGGGAGGGCTTCATCTTTCTGAACCTGAAGAGGAAACGTTAAAATTTTACATCACCTCCTGCTCCTTCTGCCTCTGTAACTCAGCTTGCTCCTTGCAAAGTCTGGATCATGTAGGTCACGCAATCTCAGAAAGTGGGGACTTAGAATACTCGGAGCTGGAGCTTATCTCCCTTGTCCTTGCCCTGGCCCCTGCAAACCTTCTTGATCATGCCTATTCATGATAATGAAGAGCCCGCCCCCCTGACACTCTCCTCACCCCAGGGGGAACTCCCCACTCTGCTGGAGCACCTGGCTGTTGGTGGCCACTGACAGCACTCTGGTCTCCTCAGGACCCAGCTTCAGGATACTCTGAGGTTCAGGTCAGGCAGATGGAATCTGGTCTTCTCAGAACCCACTGGGGCTTCAGTTTGGGGGCATTGTGGGGTTTAGTTCAGGTTGATGGAATCTGGTCTCCTCAGGACCTGCTGGGTGTTCAGCTTTGGGACATTGTGGGGTTCAGTTCAGGCTGACAGGAGATGGGTCACCACAAGACCCATGTGGTTTCAGCTTTGGGGCATTGTGGGGTTCAATTCAGGCTGATAGAATTTGATCTCCTCAGGACCTTATGGGGGTTCAGCTTTGTGACATTGTGGGGTTCAGTTCAGGCTGACAGGAGATGGGTCACCACAGGATCCATTGTATTTTGGCTTTGGGGCATTATGGGGTTTAGTTTTGGCTGATGGAATCTAGTTTCCTCAGGACCCATGATCTCCTCAGAACCCATTGGTGCTTCAGCTTTGGGACATTGTGGGGTTCAGTTGAGTCTGACGGGAGTCTGGTTTCCTCAAGATTCCTGCAACGATGTGCTGCTGAAAGAAAAAGTGAGGAAAATTGGGAAGAAGCTTCTGTGTGTGGCTGTTGCTGAAAGTCTGTCTTAAGAGGACCCAAGACTGTTAGGGCTTGATGTGGAAAGTTGTGGGATTTTAGTCAGTTTTTGTCTGTAGTATAAGATGGTGTCCTATATTGTTCCTTGGTGTGTGGTTTCCATTTTTCCCAGCACGGTTTATTGAGGGGGGTGGGGGGGACTGTCCTTTCCCGCGTATATATTTTTAGTTCCTTTCTTGTAAATTAATTACCATGCACCTGTAGGTTTACTTCTGAGCTCTCTTGACTATTTCTGTGCCAATTCCACACGTCTTCTGGTGACTTTAGGTACATACTCTAGATTGAAGTCAGGGATAGACATGCCACCAGCCTGTTCTGCTTTCTCAGGATCCCTTTGGCTCTTCTGGTTCCTTTGTGGCTCCACACAGATGTAAAGATTGCTTTTGTTTCTGTGAAAAATGTCATTGAAATGTTGGCAGTGATTGCATGAATGTGTACGTTGCTTTGTTTAGAATGGATATTTTAATGGTATTTTCACCCATAAGCATGGGATATCTTTTTACTTGTATCCATTTAGTTTCTTTGATCATTGTCTTGTAGTTTTTAGCTTTCAGGTCTTTCAAGTCCTTGGTTAGATTTCTAGTTATGTGGGGGAGGGGATGCAATTGTAAAAGGAATTATTTTCTTAATTTCTCTTTCTGATAGTTCATTATTAGTGTAGAGAATCACAAATGATCTTGCAGTTCTGCTGACTTTCTTTTTTCTTTTTTTTGGCCCCACAGCTCGACATGTTGGATCTTAGTTCTCTGACCGAGGATCAAACCTGTACCCCCTGCAGTGGAAGTGCAGTCTTAACTACTGGACTGCCAGGCAAGTCTGTGAATTCGCTTTTTAGTTCTGACAGTTGCTTTGGTGTAGTGTTATGTGGAAAACTAGAATTAAGACATCTAATAGTTTCAGTTCCATCTGGTCATCCACAGCACCCAGGGCATGGTGTCTACTAATATACTCTTCCTATGGTGCCTTTTAATACCATGTGGACTAGTACAAGGCAATTAGCATCAAACTACTTTAGCTGAATTTAGTTAGGTTAATTCTTGGCCTCTATTGCAATGTTCGATGTCATCTCTGATTTTCTGGCATGTGACTTACATGGCTGTATTGAAAAGTAACTTACTTTCTAGTAAAATTTCAAACGTGTCTACTTTAAATAGTGGTACAAAGTTTTCTACATTCACACCAAATACCGCAATGTGTTTTACCCAAAACATGGTCACTTTCCCAGGGAACCAGCCCACAACCCCAAAATGGGGGATAATTATGGTTTCCACATTACAATCCTATCCATAGGATCAGTTCAACTTTCATCAGCTGCCCAAGCTTTGTGCAACTGTCTTTCTTCATTCTAATGCAGTTTTCTTTTTCTGGAGCCATCACTGGGGCTTTCCCTCATGTTAAAAACCTTCATGGATTTAAAGTGACAAGATGACTATGATCTGGGTGGCTTTTCAGTGTGGTTTCTTTCACTGAGAATGTTTTTAGTGCTTTTCCATGTTGTGCCATGTGTCATTTTTTTCACTGTGCTTACAAACATATAACAACATTTATTATTTGAGTCATTTTAAGTATGAACTTCTATAGCATTAACTGCACTCTCATTGTAAAAATTTCCCCACCATTCATCTCCAGAATCGTTCCCTTTTCCTGAAGTGACACTGTAACCATTAAATACTCATAACCCCCAATCCCTGGCCATCTTACTCTACTTGGAATTTGTCTTATATGGATATCTCATACTAGTGGAATCATAGAACATTTTTCCTTTTGTGTCAGGCTTGTTTCACCTCACCTAATGACTTGAAGTTTCATCTACATTATAGCATGTATGAGTTATCTTGTTTTTAAAGGTTGAATCAGATCCCACTGTGTATATACTACATCGTGCCTATCCAGTCATCTGTTGAACACTTGTGCTGCTGCCACCTTTTGGTTACTATGAATAATGCTGCTATGAATATGGGGTTTGAATATCTGTTTCAGTATTTGGTTTTAAATATCTTGAGTGTATAACCTGGACCGGAATTGATGGATTCTATGTTAACTCTGTGTTTAAGTTTTTGTAAAGCCACCTACTATTTTCTGAAGCTGTGGCATTATTTTACTATATTCCTTTATATGGCAGAGTAATGCATCTCATGGATGGAACTGCCCTATTTGCTCTTCCATTCACTTGTTGGTGGACATTTTCATTGTTTTTAACTTGGATTATCAAGAACACTGCTGCTGTAAATATTGGTGTACAAGTATATATTTGAGCACCTCTTTTAAATTCTTTGGATGTATATCTAGGAGTGGAGTTACCAAAACATATGATATTTCAGTTCAGTCACTCACTCATGTCCGACTCTTTGTGACCCCGTGGACTGCAGCACACCAGGCTCCCCTATCCATCACCAACTCCCAGAGCTTGCTCAAACTCATGTCTATCGAGTTGGTGATGCCATCAACCATCTCATCCTCTGTTATCCCCTTCTGCTCCTGCCTTCAATCTTTCCCAGCATCAGGGTCTTTTCCAATGAGTCAGTTCTTCACATTAGGTGGCTAAAGTATTGCAGTTTCAGCTTCAGCATCAGTCCTTCCAATGAATAGTCAGGGTTGATTTCCCTTAGGATTGACTTGTTGGATCTCCTTGCAGTCCAAGTGATGCTCAAGAGTCTTCTCCAACACCACAGTTCCAAAGCATCACTTCTTCGGTGCTCAGTTTTCTTTGTAGTCCAGCTGTAACGTCTATACATGACTATTGGAACAACCATAGCTTTGAGTACATGGACCTTTGTTGGTAATGTCTCTGCTTTTTAATATGCTGTCTAGGTTGGTCATAACTTTTATTCCAAGGAGCAGGTGTCTTTTAATTTCATGGCTGCAGTCACCATCTTCAGTGATTTTTGAGCCCCCCCCCCCACAATAAATTCTGTCACCATTTCCATTGTTTTCCTATCTATTTGCCATGAAGTGATGGGGCCAGATGCCATGATCTTAGTTTTCTGAATACTGATTTTTAAGCCAACTTTTTCACTCTCCTCTTTCACTTTCATCAAGAGACTCTTTAGTTCTTCTTTGCTTTCTGCCATAAGAGTGGTGTCCTCTGTGTATCTGAAATTATTGATATTTCTCCTGGCAATTTTGATTCCAGCTTGTGCCTCATCCAGACCCGAGATTTCACATGATATACTCTGCATATAAGTTAAATAAGCAGGGTGCTGTACTCCTTTCCTGATTTGGAACCAGTCCATTGTTCCATGTCTAGTTCTAATTGTTGCTTCTTCACCTGCATACAGATTTCTCAGGAGGCAGGTAAGGCAGTCTGGTATTCCCATACCTTTCAGAATTTTCCACAGTTTGTGGTGATCTGCAGAGTCAAAGGCTTTGGCATTGTTAACAAAGCAGAAGTAAATATTTTTCTGGATGTTTTTCTCTCTTGCTCTTTCAGTGATGCAACGGGTGTTGGCAATTTGATCTCTGGTCCCTCTGTCTTTTCTAAATCCAGCTTGAACATCTAGAAATTCATGGTTCACTTACTGTTGAAGCCTGGCTTGGAGAAATTTGATCATTACTTTGTTAACATGTGAGATGAGTGCAACTGTGTGGCAGTTGGAACATTCTTTGGCTTTGCCTTTCTTTGGGATTGGAATGAAAACTGACCTTTTCCAGTCCTGTGGCCACTACTGAGTGATATAATTACATTTTTATGTTTTCGAGAAAATGCTTGTTTTGGACACATTGATTGCACCATTTTACCTCTCCACAAGTAAAGTTTTGAGTTTCAATTTCGTACATTTTCGCCAACATTTGTTATTTGTCTTTATTGTTGATTTTCCTCACGTCCATCCTGAGTGCCTTATTAAGGAGGAAGTCATAATGCAGGACCCACATTTGAGGAGAGGAGAGTTAGCTTCATATACTTGATGGACAGCTGAGTCTGTATCAATTATTTAGAATCTTTCTGTGTGAGATTTTTATTCAACTTTACTCATAAAACCTAATTTTTACTTTTTACCAGTTTGGACACCTGAAAATTATTTTAAACTTTTGGGAGCTTCCCTGGTGGCTCAGCCTGTAAAAGCATATGCTTGCAATGCAGGATACCTGGGTTCAATCCCTGGGTGGGGAAGATCCCCTGGAGAAGGAAATGGCAACCCACTCCAGTACTCTTGCCTGGAAAATTTCATGAATGGAGGCGCCTCATAGCTTACAGTCCATGGGGTTGCAAAGAGTCAGACACGACTGAGCCACTTCACTTTCACTTTCTTTTGGCTATAATCCAGCCAATTAGACTGCTTAGTTCATTCTAGCTTTGGCAATTGAGAGCTTTTTCCATACTCTCCTGCTTTTATTTTACATAATTCAGCTTTTATGGGGCTTTTTGGTCCTTCTTTCTCACATTTTAAGATTATGCTGCTTTACATATTTATTGTCTCAGTCCTAGTATCAGACACATATTTAAAGAGTCCTTGTCCCTTTTTGTTAGAGCATATTAATAAAAACTTGTATGTGGGAACTTAATAATCTCAGCAGACAATGCATGGAAATACACATGCATGTATCCAGACTATGCATACAGACAGTTATGAAGATTTTCACATGGAGTTATATGTTTCTGCATTAGGCTAAAGATAGTTTATAATGATGTCTCCAACCTGATCTCTTATGACACAGGTATTATAACCTTCTCCTTTTGTCTGCCTGTAACTTCCCACTCCAATGGTAAGAAACCTGGCTTCCACTACTCATCACTTATCAAATTCAGGGTTTGCTCCTTCAATAACTGATATGGTAGTTTCAGTCCTGTTAGCTACAAACCCCCGTGGAAAGAACTTACAGAGCCCATTGTTTATGTATGGTACATTTGCCTTTGGCCTGCAGATTCCATTCATTTACACAGTGAACTTAGGTCAGATAATTTTGTCCTAAGAGTGAGAGTGGCCTTTTAAAATTTTTCTTCTTCCTTTTAAATCTTTTGGCTGTGCCACGTCATGTGGGGTTTTAGGTCCCTGACCAGGAATTGAACCCATATTTCCTGCACTGGCAACGTGGAGTCTTAACCACTGGGCCCCTAGGGAAGTCTGAAGCTTTTCATTTATTTCTCAATCTGTTATATTCTTTGTTAAATTCTGCATTCCAGTCTTTAGCACTCCATACCATAAATAAATAAATGTGAATAGGTCATAAATTACTTGTGTTCTGAAAACAGAAATCTATGTGCTTAGACAAATGCATAGTGGCAGGTATTCCTCACTAAAGTACCATGTGAAATATTTCAACCATATATTCCATAAACTCTTTATCATGTCTGTTTTACCTTTGCTAGAATGTCTTATACGATCATACAGTGTGTAGCACTTGAGGCTGGATTCCCTCACTCAGTAATGTAAGTGTTAGATTCATGCTTTCCTTTATTTTTATTTTAAATTGGTCTGTGGTTCATTCCTCTATATCTCTGAATGCTATTTTATTGCATTAGATGAGAGGAAAGATAATTTCCCCCCTAGCCTCAATGTTCTTCACTGAGATGTTCATAATGAAAGGAAGATGGATTGGAGAAAAACAATCAGAAGTTTAATATATGACATGCATACCTCCTATATAGTTGAAAGATACCTGGGAAAACTGTCACTTTCTGAAATGGTCCAAGACTTTACCTTAAATGCTATCATCAGCTGAGAATGAAAGAAGGAGGTTAAGGAATGGAAGAAGCTATTTAAGGGAGATTATTAGGTGAAGCACAGTAAACAAAGACATGGTGGTATGCAGATTAACTTCCAGGTCCATTCCATAGACCTTCTTGATATTTAGTCAAGTCATTTAGTGATATCAAGTCAGTCTTGATACTTAGTCCATTCTTGATATTTAGCCATCCTCTATTTCCTGGTCCAGACAGGGACACGTCCTTAAAGATGGAGATATCCTTAACAAATGTAAATCTACTTCATAAAATGGAATTTCGACTTGGTTTTCAAAGATCCTCCTGGGGCGGCTGTTTGTTTTTTTCTTTTGTTTTGTTTTGTTTTTTTTAATCAATCAGTCCAAAATAACCCTTTTGTCAAATGTGCATATTTTGGGTGTGCTTTTTGTGCTCCCCTTGAAATGTGCATTCAGGGGAGGAGTGTCACCCTGGAGACTGTTGATATGTGACCCCATGGACAGGGACTGGGTTGGTCACCCTGAAGAATGTGGATATGTGACCCCAGGGGAATGGTCAGAAGGAATTCACCCTGGAGACTGTGGAATTGTGAGCCCAGTTGCAAGGCTTGGGAAGGGGTCACCGTGGAGACTGTGGATGTGTGACTCCAGATACAGTGTCTGGGAGGGATCACCCAGGGGACTGTAGATATGTGATCCTAGATATAGGGTTTGGGAGAATGTCACCCTGCAGACTGTGGACATGTGACCCCAGGTGCATGGTCCAGTGTGTTGTGATCACCCTGGAGATTGTGGAAGCGTGACCACAGGTACTGGGTCTGGGAAGTGGCGTCATCCTGGAGATGTACACATGTGATTACAGACACAGGATATTTCAGGTGGAGTCACCTTGGAAACTGGAGGAGTGACCCCAGGTGCAGGGTCTGGGGTGAGGTTCAGTGACGTCAGGACTCTTGTCTTGTTGGGAGAGACACATCAGGATTCTCCTCGAGATGTTGCAATGCAATACAGACGCCTCTCAAGGTGAGGGGGGAGACCAAGTTTGCCTTTGCAGTTGCCAGAGCAATACTGTGACTCCTGTCAGTTTTCAAGAGGAGACAGGTTTCATCTCCTTTTGAAGCATTGAACTCCACGTGCCTCTCGTGTTGTCAAAGGGATGTGAGGCCTCCTGTCAAAATGAGACGGGGAACTAGGGCATTCTCTAGGGTCTCCACAGGGGATTCAGACGTCCCTTCCTCTTATGAGATGAAAGACGAACCTACATTCAAGTCACTGCAGGGAAATCCGGCCTTATTTCAAACCAGGGCATCTTGGTGTCCATTCCACATGAGGCAGCAAACTCAGGGTCCCTCTCACATATCTATAGCTGAGAGAAGCCTCCTCTTTAGGTGTTGTTTAAACCTGGCATTCCTCTTGAGTCAAAGCCAGGAAATCAGGTCTCATCTCGAGATGATTTGAGGTACACGGAGCTGTTTTCTAGTTGCTGTGCTGAACAGGGTGTTCCTCTATACTTAGGACAGTGTTTTCGGGGAATCTCTGGAGTTGCCTAAAGGAAGTCAAGCCACATGTCGTGTTTGATGGGGAACGCCAGATGGCTCTGGAGCCAATGAAGGGGAATCTGGCCTCATCTTGAGTTGATTTGGAGTACACGGAGTGCTTTCATGTTGCTGCGGGGACCTCAGGGTCCCTCTAGACTTGTATCAGTGTTCTTGGGGACTCTCTAGAGTTCCATCAAGGACGTCAAGGCTCCTTTCATGTTTGATGGGGAACACGGACTTGCTCTGCACTCAATGCAGGGGAATCTGATCTCATCTCTCATCGAGTGGGAAGTCTCATGGTTTTTCTCGAGTTGCGGAGGGAACCTGGGGTATATTCTCGAGTGACGACAGGGATGGACTCTTAAAACTCCTGTTTGTTCAATGATGTCAGGACGCCTGTCTAGTTGTGAGGGTCACCTCGGGATTCTCCTCGAAACTTGGTTGAACAAGAGGGATGCCTCTCGAGATGAGTAGGGAAACCCACTGTCACTTTCAAGTTGTTACAGGAATACTGGGATTCCTGTCAATTTTCAAGAGGAGTCAGTCATCGTCTACTTTTGAAGCATTGAACTCCGTGTTCCTCTCGAGTTGTCAAAGGGATGTGAGACCTCCTGTGGAAATGAGGTGGGGAACTAGGGCTTTCTCTAGGGTCTCCACAGGGGATTCAGACATCCCTTCATCTTTTGAGATGAAAGACAAGCCTGCATTCATGTCACTGCAGGGAAATCCAGCCTTATGTCGAGTCACGGCATCTCGGTGTCCATTCCACTTGAGGCAGCAAACTCAGGGTCCCTCTCACGTACCTATAGCTGAGAGAAGCTTCCCCGTGAGGGGGTTCTGGAAAGTTGGCATTCCTCTTGATTCGAAGCCAGGGAATCAACTCTCATCTCGAGATGATTTGAGGTACACGGAGCTGTTTTCTAATTGCTGTGCTGAACGTGGTGTTCCTCTATACTTAGGACAGTGTTTTCAGGGAATCTCTGGAGTTGCCTAAAGGAAGTCAAGCCACTTGTCGTGTTTGATGGGGAACGCCGGATGGCTCTGGAGCCAATGTAGTGTAATCTGGCCTCATCTCACGTTGATTTGCAGTACACTGAGCACTTTCGTGTTGCTGCGGTGACCTCAGGGTCACTCTAGACTTGTATCAGTGTTCTTGGGGACTCTCTGGAGTTCCATCAAGGAAGTCAAGGCTCCTTTCATGTTTGATGGTGCACATGGAATTGCTCTGCACGCAATGCAGGGGAATTTGATCTCATCTCTCTTCGAGTGGAAAGTCTCATGGACTTTCTCGCGTTGCGGAAGGAACCTGGGTTATATTCTCGAGTGACGAAGGGGATGGCCCCTCATAACGCGTGTTTGTTCAGCGACATCAGGCCACCAGTCTCGTTGCGAGGGACAACTCGAGATTCACTTCGAGACTTGGCAAGTCAATAAGGAGGACACCTCTCGAGGTGAGGCGGGAGACCCAGTGTCCTTTCAAGTTGCCACAGGGATACTGGGATTCCTGTCAATTTTCAAGAGGACTCAGTCATCGTCTACTTTTGAAGCATTGAATTCCACTTTCCATTCATGTTGTCAAAGGGATGTGAGGCCACATGTCAAGATGAGGTGGGGAAATAGGGCTTTCTATAGGGTCTTCAAGGGGATTCAGGAATCCCTTCATCTGATGAGATGAAAGACGAGCCTGCACTCAAGTCACTGCAGGGAATTCCGGCCTTATTTCGAGTCAGGGCATCTCGGTGTCCATTTCACTTGAGGCAGCAAACTGAGGGTCCCTCTCACATACCTAGAGCTGAGAAAAGCCTCCGCTTGAGCTGCTGTGGAAAGTGGGCATTCCTCTTGATTCGAAGCCAGGAAATCAGCTCTCATCTCGAAATGATTTGGGGTACACGGAGCTTTTCTCGAGTTGCTGTGCTGAACTTGGTGTTCTTCTATACTTGGGACGGTGTTCTCAGGGAATCTCTGGAGTTGCCTAAAAGAAGTCAAGCCACTTGTCCTGCTTGATGAGGAATGCTGGATTGCTCTAGAGCCAATGCAGGGAAATCAGGCCTCACCTCAAGATGATTTGAGGTAAACGGGGATATTTCGTGTTGCTGCGTTGACCTCAGGGTCCCACTAGACATGTGACAGAGTTATTGGGGACTATGTGGAGTTTCATCTAGGAAGTCAAGGCTCCTTTCATGTTTGATGGGGAACACCGACTTGCTTTGCATGCAATGCAGGGGAATCAGGCCTCGTCTCACGGCGAGGGGGAATTCTCATGGTTTTCTTGAGTTGTGGCGGGAAACTGGGTTATATTCTCGAGTTACAGCTGGGATGGCCCTTCAAAACTTGTGTTGGTTCAGTGATATCAGGACTCCTGTCTAGTTGTGAGGGACACATCGAGATTCTCCTCGAATGGCAGGGCAATAGGGACGCCTCTCAATGTGAGAGGGGCAACCCAAGGTCCTTTCCAGTTGCCACAGGAATTTTGGGATTCCTATCAATTTTCAAGAGGAGGGAGCGATACTCCCCTTTTGAAGCATTTAAATCCACGTGCCTCTCGAGTTTCAAAAGGATGTGAGGCCTCCTGTTGAGATGAGCCGGGGAACTAGGGCTGTCTCTAGGGTCTCCACAGGGGATTCAGACATCCCTTCATCTTGTTTGATGAAAGATGAGCCTGCATTCAAGTCACTCCAGGGAATTCCGGCCTTATTATGAGTCAGGGCATCTCGGTGTTCATTCCACTTGAGGCAGCAAACTCAGGGTCCCTCTCACATACATATACCTGACAGAAGCCTCCTCGTCAGGTGCTTGTGTAAAGTTGACATCCCTCTTGTGTCAAAGCCAGGGAATCAGCTCTCATCTCGAGATGATTTGGGGTACACAGAGCTTTTCTCGAGTTTCTGTGCTGAACTTGGTGTTCCTCTAGTCTTGAGATGGTAGTCTCGGGTAATCTCTGGAGTAGCCTAACGGAAATCAAGCCACTTTGTGTGTCTGATGGGGAACGAGTGATGTCTCTGGAGACAATGCAGGGGAATCGGGTCTGATCTCGAGTTGATTTGAAGTACACAGTGCACTTTCATGTTGCTGCAGGAGACCTCAGGGTCTCTCTAGACTTGTGACAGTGTTCCTGGGGACTCTCTGGAGTTCCATCAAGGAAGTCAAGGCTCCTTTCGTGTTTGATGGGGAACACGGACTTGCTCTGAATGCAGTCCAGGGGAATCGGGCCTCATCTTGAGTTGATTTGGAGTACACGGAGCCCTTTCATGTTGCTGCGGGGACCTCAGGGTCCCTGTAGACTTCTGACAGTGTTCTTGGGGTCTCTCTGGAGGTCCTTCAAAGAAGTCAAGTCTCCTTTCCTTTTGATTGGGAACACGGACTTAACCTGCATACATTGCATGGGAACTGGGCCTCATCTCGCGGTGAGGAGAAAGTCTCATTGTTTTTCTGGAGTTGTGGAGGGAACCTGGTTATGTTCTAGAGTTACGGCGGGGATGGCCCTTCAAAACTCATGTTTGTTCAGCGATGTGTGAACTCCTGTCTAGTTGCGAGGGACACCTTGAGATTCTCCTCAAGGCTTGGCAGGACAATAGTGACGCCTCTCGAGGTGACGGGGGAGACCCAGTGTCCTTTCAAGTTGCAACAGACATACTGGGATTCCTGTCAATTTTCAAGAGGACTCAGTCATCGTCTCCTTATGAAGCATTGAATTCCGCATTCGACTCGTGTTGTCAAAGGGATGTAAGGTCACCTGTCGAGATGAGGTGGGGAAATAGGGCTTTGTCTAGGGTTTCCACAGGGAATTCAGACATCACTTCATCTTTTGAGATGAAAGACAAGCCTGCATTCAAGTCACTGCAGGGAAATCCAGCCTTATGTCGAGTCAGGGAATCTCGGTGTCCATTCCACTTGTGGCAGCAAATTCAGGGTCCCTCTCACATACCTATAGTTGAGAAAAGCATCCGCTTGAGCTGCTTGTGGAAAGTTGGCATTCCTCTTGAGTCGAAGCCAGGGAATCAGCTCTCATCTCGAAATGTTTTGGGGTACACGGAGCTTTTCTCGAGTTGCTGTGCTGAACTTGGTGTTCCTCTAGACTGGTGGCGGTATTCTCATAGAGTCTCTGGAGTTGCCTAAAAGAAGTCAAGCGACTTGTGCTCTTTGATGAGGAATGCAGGATTGTTCTGGAGCCAATGCAGGGAAATCAGGCTTCATCTCGAGTTGATTTGTGGTACACGGGGCTCTGTCGTGTTGCTGCATTGATCTCAGGGTCCCTCTAGACTTCTGACAGAGTTCTTGGGGACTATGGAGAGTTTCATCTAGGAAGTCAAGGCTCCTTTCGTGTTTGATGGGGAACACGGACTTGCTCTGCATGCAATGCAGGGGAATCGGGCCTCATCTCACGGTGAGGGGAAAGTCTCATTGTTTTTCTGGAGCTGTGGTGTGGAACCTGGGTTATATTCTCGAGTTACGGCAGAGTTGGCCCTTCAAAACTCGTGTTTGTTCAGCGACGTCAGGACTCCTGTCTAGTTCCGAGGGACACCTTGGGATTCTTCTCGAGGCTTGGCAGGACAATTGGGATGCCTCTCGAAGTGAGGCGGGACACCAGGTTTCCCTTTGCAGTTGCCAGAGCCATACTGTGACTCCTGTCAGTTTTCAAGAGGAGTCAGGCTTCGTCTCCTTTTGAAGCATTGAACTCCGCTTGCCTCTCATGTTGTCAAAGGGATGTGAGGCCTCCTGTCGAGATGAGGCTGGGAACTAGCGTATTCTCTAGGGTCTCCACAGGGGATTCAAACATCCCTTCATCTGTGAGATGAAAGACAATCCTGCATTCAAATCACTGCAGGGACATCCGGCCTTATTTCAAGTCAGGGCATCTCGGTGTCCATTCCACTTGAGGCATCAAACTCAGGGTCCCACTCACGTACCTATAGCTGACAGAAGCCTCCTCTTTAGGTGTTGTTTAAAGCTGGCTTTCCTCTTGAGTCAAAGCCAGGGAATCAAGTCTCATCTCGAGATGATTTGAGGTACACGGAGCTGTTTTCTAGTTGCTGTGCTGAAAGTGGTGTTCCTCTATACTCAGGACGTTGTTCTCGGGGAATCTCTGGAGTTGCTTAAAGGAAGTCAAGTCACTTGTCATGTTTGATGGGGAACGCCGGATGGCTCTGGAGCCAATGAAGGGGAATCTGGACTCATCTCGAGTTGATTTGGGGTACACCGAACTATTTCATGTTGCTGCGGTGACCTCAGGGTTCCTCTAGACATTTATCAGTGTTCTTGGGGACTCTCTGGAGTTCCATCAAGGAAGTCAAGGCTCCTTTCATGTTTGATGGGGAACACGGAATTGCTCTTCACTCAGTGCAGGGGAATCTGATCTCATCTCTCATCGAGCGGGAAGTCTCATGGATTTTCTCGAGTTGTGGAGGGAACCTGGGTTATATTCTCAAGTGACGATGGGGATGGCCCGTCAAAACTCGTGTTTTTTCAGCTACATCAGGACTCCTGTCTAGTTGCGATGGACAACTCGGGATTGTCCTCGAGTCTTGGCAGGGCAATAGGGATGCCTCTCGAGGTGAGGCGGGAGACCCAGTGTCCTTTCAAGTTGCCACACGGATACTGGGACTTCTGTCAATTTTCAAGAGGACTCAATCATTGTCTACTTTTGAAGCACTGAACTCCGTGTTCTACTCGTGTTGTCAAAGGGATGTGAGGCCTCCTGTCGAGATGAGGCGGGGAACTAGGGCTTTCTCTAGGGTCTTCATAGGGGATTCAGATATCCCTTCATCTTTTGAGATGAAGGATGAGCCGGCATTCAAGTCACTGCAGGGAATTCCAGCCTTATTTCGAGTCAGGGCATCTCGGTGTCCATTCCACTTGAAGCAGCAAACTCAGGGTGCCTCTCACATACCAAGAGCTGAGAAAAGCCTCCACTTGAGCTGCTTGTGGAAAGTTGGCATTGCTCTTGTTTCAAAGCCAGGGAATCTGCTCTCATCTCGAAATGATTTGGGCTACACGGAGCTTTTCTCGAGTTGCTGTGCTGAACTTGGTGTTGTTCTAGACTTGGGATGCTGTTCTCGGGGAATCTTGGAATTGCCCAAAAGAAGTCAAGCCACTTGTGCTCTTTGATGAGGAATGCAGGATTGCTCTGGAGCCAGTGCAGGGGAATCGGGCCTCATCTCGAGTTGATTTGTGGTACACGGTGCTCTTTCCTATTGTTACACTGACCTCAGGGTCCCTCTAGACTTCTGACACAGTTCTTGGGGACTATGTGGAGTTTCATCTAGGAAGTCAAGGCTCCTTTCGTTTTTGATGGGGAACATGGACTTGCTCTGCATGCAATGCAGGGGAATCGGGCCTCATCTCATGGCAAGGGGGAATTCTCACGGTTTTCTTGAGCTGTGGCGGGAACCTGAGTTATGTTCTCAAGTTATGGTTGGGATGGCCGTTCAAACTCGTGTTGATTCAGTGACATTAGGACTCCTGTCTAGCTGCAAGGGACAACTCGGGATTCTATTCAAGGCTTGGTAGGGCAATAAGGATGCCTCTCGAGGTGAGGGGGGAGACCCAGGGTCCATTCCAGTTGCCACAGTAATTTGGGGATTCCTATCAATTTTCAAGAGGAGGCAGCCATGCTCTCCTTTTGAAGCATTTAAATCCATGTGCCTCTGGAGGTTTCTAAAGACTGTGAGTCCTCCTGTCGAGATGAGCCGGGGAACTAGGGTTTTCTCTAGGGTCTCCACAGGGGATTCAGACATCACTTCATCATGTGTGATGAAAGACGAGCCTGCATTAAAGTCACTGCAGGGAAATCCAACCTTATTTCGAGTCATGGCATCTGGATAACCATTCCACTTGATGCAGCAAACTCAGGGTCCCTCTCACATACCTAGAGCTGAAAGAAGCCTCCTCTTGAGGGGCTTGTGGAAAGTTGGCATTCCTCTTGAGTCGAAGCCAGGGAATCAGCTCTCATCTTGAGATGATTTGGGGTACACGGAATTTTCTCGAGTTGCTGTGCTGAACTTGGTATTCCTCTTGTCTTGAGACGGTATTCTCAGGTAATCTCTGGAGTTGCCTAAAGGAAGTCAAGCCACTTGTTGTGTTTGATGGGGAATGAGTGATGGCTCTGGAGCTAGTGCAGGGGAATCGGGCCTCATCTCGAGTTGATTTGAAGCACACAGTGCACTTTCATGTTGCTGTGGGGTTCTCAGGGTCCCTCTAGACTTTTCAAAGCGTTCCTGGGGACTCTCTGGATTTCCATCAAGGAAGTCAAGGCTCCTTTCATGTTTTATGGGGAACACAGACTTGCTTTGCATGCAGTGCATGGGAAGCGGGCCTCATCTCGAGTTGATTTCAAGTACACAGTGCATTTTCATGTTGCTGCGGGGACCTCAGGGACCCTCGAAACTTGTGACAGTGTTCCTGGGGACTCTCTGGATTTCCATCAGGGAAGTCAAAGCTCCTTTCGTGTTTGATGGGGAACACAGACTTGCTCTGAACGCAGTGCAGGGGAATCGGGCCTCATCTCGAGTTGTTTTGGAGTACACAGAGCCTTTACATGTTGCTCTGTGTTCCTCTCGAGTTGTCAAAGGGATGTGAGGCCTCCTTTTAAGATGAGGCTGGGAACTAGGGTATTCTCTAGGGTCTCCACAGGGGATTCAGACATCCCTTCATCTTGTGAGATGAGAGATGAGCCTGCATTCAAGCCACTGCAGGGACACCTGGCCTTATTTTGAGTCAGGGCTTCTCAGTGTCCATGTCACTTG
This sequence comes from Muntiacus reevesi, assembly GCF_963930625.1. Taxonomy (NCBI): domain Eukaryota; kingdom Metazoa; phylum Chordata; class Mammalia; order Artiodactyla; family Cervidae; genus Muntiacus; species Muntiacus reevesi. The sequence goes on from NW_027078010.1 coordinate 188,396, forward strand.
AGGCAGCAAACTCAGGGTCCCTCTCACATACCTATAGCTGAGAGAAGCCTCCTCTTTAGGTGTTGTTTAAAGCTGGCATTCCTCTTGAGTCAAAGCCAGGGAATCAGCGCTCATCTCGAGATGATTTGAGGTACACAGAGATGTTTTCTAGTTGCTGTGCTGAACGTGGTGTTCCTCTATACTTAGGACGGTGTTCTCGGGTAAACTCTGGAGTTGCCTAAAGGAAGACAAGCCACTTGTCGTGTTTGATGGGGAATGCTGGATGGCTCTGGAGACCATGCAGGGGAATCAGGCCTCACCTCGTGTTGATTTGAAGTACACGGAGCGCTTTCGTGTTGCTGTGGGGAACTCAGTGTCCCTCTATACCAGTGACAGTGTTCCTGGGGACTCTTTGGAGTTCCATCAAGGAAGTCAAGGCTCCTTTCGTGTTCATGGGGAACAGGGAATTGCTCTGCCTGCAGTGCAGGGGATTCAGGCCTCATCTCACGGCCAGGTGAAAGCCTCATGGTTTTTCTCGAGTTGCGGCAAGAACCTGGGTTATGTTTTCTAGTTACGATGAGGATGGACCTTCAAAACTTGTGTTGGATCAGCAACGTCAAGATTCCTCTCTAGTTGCGAGGGACACCTCGGAATTCTCCTCGAGGCTTGCATGGGCAATAGGGATGCCTCTCGAAGTGAGGCGAGAGACCCAGGGTTCCTGTCCAGTTGCCACAGGGATATCGTGATTCCTATCAATTTTGAAAAGGAGTCAGGCTTCGTCTCCTTTTGAAGCATTGAACTTCGAATGCCTCTCGAGTTTTCAAAAGGAAGTCAGGCCTCATGTCGAGATAAGGCAGGGAACTAGTGCTTTCTCTAGGGTCTCCACAAGGGATTCAGACATCCCTTCTTTATGTGAGATGAAAGATGAGCCTGCATTCAAGTCAATGCAGGGAAATCCGGCCTTATTTTGAATCAGGGTATCTCGATGTCCATTCCACTTGAAGCAGCAAAATCAGGTTCCCTTTCACATACATATAGCTGAGAGAAGCCTCCTCTTGAGTTGCTTGTGGAACGTTGGCATTCCTCTTGAGTCCAATCCAGGGAATCAGCTCTCATCTTGAGATGATTTGTGGTACACGGAGCTTTTGTCAAGTTGCTGTGCTGAACTTGGTGTTCCTCTAGATACGGGACGGTGCTCTCGGTTAATCTCTGGGGTTGCTAAAAGAAGTCAAGCTACTTGATCTGTTTGATGGGGAATGCACGATGGCTCTGGAGCCAATGGAGGGGAATCCGGCCTCATGTCAAGTTGATTTGTAGTACACGAAGCTCTTATGTGTTGCTGTGGTGGCCTCAGCACCTCTAGACTTGTGAGGTGCTGAAGCCCCCAGTCTTCTTGGGGACTATGTGGAATTTCATCTAGGAAGTCAAGGCTCCTTTAGTGTTTGATGGGGAACTCAGATGTGGTCTGCATGCAATGCAGGGGAATCACACCTCATCTCGAGTCGATTTGGGGTACACGATGCTCTTTTGTGTTGCTGCGGGGACCTCAGGGTCCCGCTAGACTTGTGATAGTGTTCTTGGGGACTTTCTGGAGGTCCATCAAGGAAGTCAAGGCTCCTTTTGTGTTTAATGAGGAACACAGACTTGCTCTGCACGCAGCATTGCAATCGGGCTTCATCTCGCAGCGATGGGGAAGTCTCATGGTTTTTCTTGAGTTTCAGCGGGAATCTGGGGTATGTTCTCGTATTACGGTGGGGATGGCCTTTCAAAACTCATGTTGGTTCAGCGACTTCAGGACTCATGTCTAATTGCCAGGGATACCTCGGGATTCTCCTTGAGGCTTGGCAGGGCAATAGGGACGCCTCTCGAGGTGAGACAGGAGACCCAGACTTCCTTCGCAGTTGCCAGAGGGATATTGGGATCCCTATCAATTTTCAAGGTGAGTCAGGCGTCGTCTCCTTTTGACGCCTTGAACTCTGCACTCCTCTCGAGTTGTCAAAGGGATGTGTGGCCTCCTGTCGAGATGAGTCGGGGAACAAGGGCTTTCTTTAGGGTCTCCACGGGGGATTCAGATATCCCTTCATCTTGTGAGATGAAAGACGAGCCTGCATTCACGTCACTGCAGGGAAATCCGGCCTTTTTTCGAGTCTGGGAATCTCATTGTACATTCCACTTGAGGCAGCAAGCTCAGGGTCCCACTATGATACTTATAGCTGAGAGAAGCCTCCTCTTGAGGTGCTTGTGGAAAGTTGGAATTCCCTTTGAGTCGAGTTCAGCGAATCAGCTCTCATCTCGAGATGATTTGGGGTACATGGAGTTTTTCTCGAGTTGCTCTGCAGAACTTGGTGTTCCTCTGGACTTGGAATGATGTTCTCATGGAATCTCTGGAGTTGCGTAAAGGAGGTCAAGCCACATGTTCTATTTGATGGGGAACGTGTGATGGCTCTGGACCCAATTCAGGTGAATTGGGCCTCATCTCGAGTTGATTTGGGGTACACGAGCTCTTTCATGTTGCTGCGGAGTCCGCAGGGTCCCTCTAGCTTTGTAACAGTGTTCTTGGGGACTCTCTGGAGTTCCATCAAGGAAGTCAAAACTCTTTTCAAGTATGATGTGGAACACACACATGCTCTGCATGCAATGCAGGGGAATCAGACCTCATCTCACGGCGAGGGGGATGTCTCATGGTTTTTCTCGAGTTGCGGTGGGAACCTGGGGTATGTTCTTGAGTTGCGGTGGGGATGGTCCTTCAAAACTTGTGTTGGGTCAGCGACGTCAGGACACCTGTCTAGTTGCGAGGGACACCTCGGGATTCTCCTCGGGGCTTGGGAGGGCAATAGGGAAGTCTCTCGAGGTAAAGTGGAGACCCAGGGTCCCTTTCCAGTTGCCACAGAGATATTGAGATTCCTATCAATTTTCAAGAGGAGGCAGGCATCATCTACTTTTGAGGCATTGAAATCCACGTGCCTCTCAAAGTTTCAAAGGGATGTGAGGCCTCCTGTCGAGATGAGGCAGGGAACTTGGGCTTTCTCTAGGGTATCCACAGGGGATTTAGACATCCCTTCTTCTTGTGAGATGATAGACGAGACTGCATTCAAGTCACTGCAGGGAAATCCGGCCTTATTTCGAGTAAGGGCATTTCGGTGCCCATTCCACACGAGGCAGCAAACTCAGGATCCCTCTCACATACCTATAGCTCAGAGTAGCCTCCTCTTGAGGTGCTTGTGGAAAGTTTCCATTCCTCCTGTGTCATAACTCTCATCTCGAAATGTTTTGGGGTACACGGAGCTTTTGTCGAGTTGCTGTGCTGAACTTGGTGTTCCTCTAGATATGGGACGGTGCTCTCGGTGAATCTCTGGGGTTGCCTAAAGGAAGTCAGGCTATTTGCCCTGTTTAATGGGGAATGAGGGATGTCTCTGGAGTCAATGCAGGGGAATCGGGTCTCATCTAGAGTTGATTTGAGTTAAACGAGTTCTTTCGTGCTGCTGCTGTCACTTCAGGGTCCCTGCAGAACTGTGACAGTGTTCTTGGGGACTATGTGGAGTTTCATCTAGGAAGTCAAGGCTCTTTTCGTGTTTGATGGGGAACATGGACTTGCTCTGCATGCAGTGCAGGGGAATCAGGCCTCATCTCGAGTTGATTTGGAGTACATGGAGCGCTTTCATGTTGTTTCGGGGACCTCAGGGTCCCTCTAGACTTGTGAAAGTGTTCCTGGGGACTCTCTGGAGTGCCATCAAGGAAGTCAAGGCTCCTTTCCTGTTTGATGGGGAACACGGACTTGCTCTGCATGCAGTGCAGGGGAATCGGGCCTCATCTCGTGGCGAGGGGAAAGTGTCATTGTTTTTCTCGAGTTGCGGTGGGAACCTGGATTATGTTCTCGTGTTATGACGAGGATGGCCCTTCAAAACTCGGGTTGGATCAGTGATGTCAGGACTCCTGTCTAGTTGCGAGGGACACCTCGGGATTCTCCTCGGGGCTTGGGAGGGCAATAGGGACGCCTCTCAAGGTGAGAGGGGAAACCCAGGTTCCATTTGCAGTGGCCACAGGAATTTTGGGATTCCTATCATTTTTCAAGAAGAGTCAGCCATCGTCTCCTTTTGAAGCATTGAACTCCGTGTGCCTCTCGAGTTTTCACAGGGATGTGAGGTCTCATGTTGGGATGAGGCCAGGAACTAGGGCTTTCTCTAGGGTCACCACAGGGGATTCAGACATCCCTTCATCTCGTGAGATGAAAGACGAGCCTGCATTCAAGTCACTGCAGGGAAATCCAGCCTTATTTCGAGTCAGGACATCTCGGTGTCCATTTCACTTGAGGCCACAAACTCAGGGCCCATCTCACATACATATAACTGAGAGAAGCCTCCTCTTGAGGTACTTGTGGACAGTTGGCATTCCTCTTGAGTTGAATCCAGGGAAGCAGCTCTCAACTCGAGATGATTTGGGGGTACAGGGAGCTTTTCTCGAGTTGCAGTGCTGAACTTTGTGTTCCTTTAGATATTGGACGGTACTCTTGGTGAATCTCTGGAGTTGCCTAAAGGAAGTCAAGCCACTTGTCATCTTTGATGGGGAATGCGAGATGGCTCTGGAGCCAATGCAGGGCAATCGCGCCTCATCTCGAGTTGATTTCATTTACACGAATTCTTTTGTTTTGCTGCGGTGACCTCAGGGTCCCTCTCGACCTCTGGCAGTGTTCTTGGGGACTATGTGGAGTTTCATCTAGGAAGTGAAGCCTCCTTTCATGTTTGATGGGGAACACGGATTTGCTCTGCACTCAGTGCAGGGGAATCGGGCCTCACCTCGCGGCCAGGGGGAAGTCTCATGGTTTATGTTGAGTTGCGGCTGGGACCTAGGGTATGTTCTTGGGTTACGGCGAGGATGGCCCTTCAAAACCCGTGTTGGTTGAGCGGCGACAGGACTCCTGTCTAGTTTTGAAGGACACCTCGGGATTCTCCTCGAGGCTTGGCAGGGCAATAGGGATGCCTCTCGAGGTGAGGTGTTGACCCAGCTTCCCTTTGCAGTTGCCACAGGGATATTGCTATTCCTATCAATTTTCAAGAGGTGTTAGGCATCGTCTCCTTTTGAAGCATTGAACTCCGTGTTCCTCTCGAGTTGTCAAAGGGATGTAAGGCCTCCTGTCGAGATGAGGTGGGGAACTAGGGCTTTCTTTAGGGTCTCCACAGGGGATTCAGACATCTCTTCATCTTGTGAGATGAAAGACGAGACTGCATTCAAGTCACTGCAGGGAAATCCAGCATTATTTCGAGTCAGGGCATCTCGGTGTCCATTCCACTTGAGGCCGCAAACTCAGGGTCCCTCTCACATACCTAGAGATGAGAAAAGCCTCCGCTTGAGCTGCTTGTGGAAAGTTGGCATTCCTCTTGAGTCGAAGCCAGGGAATCAGCTCTCATCTCCAATGTTTTGGGGTACACGGAGCTTTTCTCGAGTTGCTGTGCTGAACTTGGTGTTCCTCTAGACTTGGGACGGTGCTCTCGGGGAATCTCTGGAGTTGCCTAAGGGAAGTCAAGCCACTTGTCTAGTTTGATGAGGAAAGCGGGATTGCTCTGGAGCCAGTGCAGGGGAATCGGGTCTCATCTCGAGTTGATCTGGGTACTCGGAGCACTTTCGTGTTGCTGCGGGGACCTCAGTGTCCCTCTACACTTGCGACAGTGTTCTTGGGGACTCTCTGGAGTTCCATCACGGAAGTCAAGGCTCATATCCTGTTTTATGGGGAACACGGAATTGCTTTACATGCGATGCAGTGGAATTGGGCCTCATCTCACGGCGAGGGTGAATTCTCCTGGGTTTTCTTGAGTTGTGGTGGGGACCTGGGGTATCTTCTCGAGTTACGGCGGGAATGACCCTTCAAAACTCATGTTGTTCAGTGACGTCAGGACTCCTGCCTAGATGTTAGGGACACCTCGGTATTCTCATCGAGGCTTGATAGGGCAATAGGGACCCCTCTCAAGGTGAGGCGAGAGACCCAGGGTTCCTGTCCAGTTGCCACAGGGATATTGGGATTCCTATCAATTTTCAAGAGGAGTCAGGAATCGTCTCCTTTTGAGGCATTGACCTCTGCGTGACTCTCGAGTTTTGAAAGGAGTGTGAGGCCTCCTGTTGAGATGATACGTGGAACTAGGGCTTTCTCTAGGGTCTCCACAGGGGATTCAGACATCCCTTCATCTCGTGAGATGAAAGACGAGCTTGCATTCAGGTCACTGCAGGGAAATCCAGCCTTATCTCGAGTCACGGCATCTCGGTGTCCATTCCACTTGAGGCAGCAAACTCAGGGTCCCTCTCACATACCTATAGCTGAGAGAAGCCTCCTCTTGAGGTGCTTGTGGAAAGTTGGCATTCCTCTTGAGTCAAAGCCAGAGAATCAGCTCTCATCTCGAGATGATTTGCTGTACACGGAGCTTCTCTCTAGTTGCTGTGCTGAACTCGTGTTCCTCTAGACTTGGGATGGTGTTCTCGCGGAATCTCTGGAGTTGCCTAAAGGAAGGCAAGCCACTTGCTGTGTTTGCAGGGGAACGCCTGCTAGCTCTGGAGCCATTGCAGGGGAATCAGGCCTCATCTCGAGTTGATTTGTGGTACATGGAGCTCTTTTGTGTGATTGTGGTGACCTCAGGTCCCTCTAGACTTGTGACAGTGTTCTTGGGGCCTCTCTGGAGTTCCATCAAGGAAGTCAAGGCTCCTTTCTTGTTTGATGGGGAACACGGAATTGGTCTTCACGCAATGCTGGGGAATTGGGGTTCATCTCGTAGCGAGGGGGAAGCCTCATGGTTTTTCTCGAGTTGCAGCGGGCACCTGAGGTATATTCTCCAGTTGATTTTTGGCTGCACCAGACCACTGAGGAAGTTACCTTTTGACTATCCTTGATGACTGTTGTTAAATCCATCAAATTCTTTACATTTAATAGTGGAAACAAATGTGGTTAATGTAAGTTTGAAGTCAAGAATGCCAAATTAATTTACCTCTCTATCCCTGTGTTCCCCTTCACAGCTAAAATTTTCACCAGAGCACTGGAGAATTCTTTGCTAAATATATATTCCACAAAATGTTATTCTTATGAAATTTTAAAATCTTTAATCAATAACTTTGGTAAATGGTGGACTAAATTAAAAAAAATAAAATATTCGCCTATGCAGCATTTCCTATGTTTATTTTATCATGCAAGTCTTCTTTCTCTTCTCTTTCTCTCTCTCTCTTTTTTTTTTTTTTTTTGCAGGTCTTCTATCTTCAAATGAGCATCTTGGGGTTTAGTGTTCCCCCAGACACCTATAAAGAGCTACCCTAAGCCAACTTTTCAAGCACAGTTATAAGGTTCTTTTTGGTAGATTCATGTAGCATTTATTAATTAGAGTGGATGAAGACTAACGATGCCTTCTTAACCTTGCCACCATGTTATAAGGAAAGCAAGTCTGGCACATAACTATGAAACATTTACTAAACAGAAATTCATTATTAATAAAACATGCATGCATGCTAAGTTGCTTCAGTTGTGTCCGACTCTTTGCGACTCTACGGACTGTAGCCCACCAGGTTCATCTGTTTATAGGATTCTCCAGGCAAGAATACTGGAGTGGGTTGCCACACCCTCCTCGGTCTTCCTGACCCAGAAATCCAATCAGCACCTCTTATATCACCTGCATTGGCAGGTGGGTTCTTTACCACTAGTGCCACCTGGCAAGCCCACAATAATAAAACATAAGGTAAATCTCAATAAAATTCAGATCTCTGCTCTTTTAAATGCACTGATCACAGCCTGCATGAAAGATTCACTCAAGGCAGAACAATACAGGCAGATTTAGGTTCAACTTTTGGACTCAACATCTTTTAGAGATCAAGCCTCAAGTACCATCCCTAAGGTTACTGGCTACACAGTTTGCTAGATTTTATTTCCTGCTCAAAGAATAGAAGGGGTTGTCTTAAAATATTTCTGCCACATCAAAAGGCTTGAATAACACTTGTTTCACCAATGACAGTAAAATGAATTAGCACAATTTTATGTCACCTTTTCTATACTGAATATTCTTAAAATCATTTCAGACATTGTTATACACACATTGGGACATGTTTTATAACATCAGTTACCCTAATTTGCATCTTAGAGCAATGTGGTTGTGGTGTGAAATTATGAAAGGGGAGAAGGGAAAGAGCTACCTCATCGAACCATGTTGCCAAATGTGTTCTGTGAACCAACTGCATTAGAATCACCTGTAGTTCTTTCAAAATGAAGATTACTCCAAGTAATTACATGCACACCCTATCTGAGAGTCACTGGCACCGAGAATCAGCCTAAATCTTCTGGAAATGGCTTCAAAATTTTGTATCTCCTGTACTTTTGCAGCCATTTTGTGCCAAAACAAAGGGAATATGATGACAGTAAAGATCGATAAAAATTTTAAAGGGTTACCTACTGGTAGCTAAACTTACATGATTCAAGAAGGTCCCACAGTTTTCCTTTTCTGGATGTCACCACCAGGAATAAGAGCCACAAGATTTAATAACTGATGTGGCAATGGGTACCAACCAACCAGAATTGATGCCTTCCAGCCTGCAGGATCAGTGAACTGGCACTTTGTTGTTCCTGTATGTTATCAGCCCACAAATAACCATCGACCTCCCTGGCTGGCATACAGACAACTGCCTATAAGTAGTGGTGGGGTGATTTTTTTCCCTTTTTCTTTATAACTTTTATGTTGTGTTTTCTTTACTGGATTTGCTGTGTACTAACAATCGGTTGGTTGGATAGAGACAGTAGTGTCTTTGAGCCAACTCCTATTGACTTTGTAAAGTCAGTTGTTTGTATCTTTTCCAAACTCTACATTCAGTGATATCACACTGTTACTTGAACTGGATCACTGTGGGAGTGTTTCTATCAAAGTGAATACTACCAATATGCTTCCCTCTCATAGCTGGTTGTTATACATTTTGCAGCACACCACTGGAGAGAGAGATTATTTTTTTTCACACCACTACTGTAATACATATAAATGTACTAGATATAACATTTATCATTTTAAACATTTTGAGTGTCCAGTTAAGTGGCATTAAGTGTGTTCACACTGTTGTACAACACCATCACCTCCATCTCCAGAATTATTTCATCCTTCCAAACTGAAACCTTGTACCCACTAGACCACAACTCCACAGCCCTGGATAACCACTGCTCTACTTTCTGTCTATGAATTTGTCTATTCCAGGCAGCTCAAAGAAGTGGAATCACACAGTAACTGTCTTCTCATATCTGACTTCTCTCACGTAGTGTAATGATTTCAAGGAACACCCATGTTCTAGCATGTTTCAGAATTTCATTCCTTTTCAAGGCTGAATAATATTCCATTTTATGTATATACCATATTTTGCATATCTGTTCACATGTTGATAAATATTTAGACTATTTCTATGTAATTTTACTGAGGCGTAATTCACATATAACAAAACTATACATTTTAGGGCACACTGTTTGATGCACTTTGAAAGATGTATATATCCATGCAAACACAACAAAGATACAAAATAGTTCCACCACTCCCACCACGCTAGAAAGCTTCCCCCTCACCTCCTTTTAAAGACTTGGTTATTTGCCTGCACCGGGCCTTAGTCACATTGTGGGGCTCCTCCTCACCTAGTATCCGCAGCGCGTGGCCTTAGCTGTGCTGCAGCACGCAGAACCTTGGTTCCCGGAACCCGTGTCCCATGCACTGCAAGGATAATTCTTAACCACTGGACTCTTGGGAAAATCCTTCATCCTTTACCTCTGTCAACATGCCCCAAACTCCCTGGCTCAGGCAACTGCCATTGTGATTTCTATTAATACAGATTTATTCTGCTCGATGGAGAATTTTCAGTAAATAAAATTAGACAGTATCATACTTGATTCGGGCTCAGCTTTTTCACGCAGCATAATGTTTGCAAGACTCATCTGTACTGCTGTGTGTCTCAGTGATTCTTTCCTTTTTGTTGCTGGGCAGCATTCCACTGGCAAGGACTGTGAAGAATCTGAGATTTTATCCTGTTTGCAAGCTAAAAAGTTAGGCTGCCTCGGATTCATGCTTGTACCAGATCAAATATGATTTTTTTGCATGTAAGTTATGCCTCAATAAACTTATACAGGTAAAAACAACCTAAATGTCCACACATAGTAAATCTTGAGTCATAGCTGAGGAACCCTAAGCTTAGAAAACCTCAATCTTTAATAAGAGACTTCAAGAAAATCTGCCCAACCTTTGTTCCTGGAAGGAGACATTATCTTCATCATACTGGACTCCAAAAAATTTGCCTTCTGCTCCAGATGGAGAAATTATATTTTCCAAGGGTATCTACTGTGCAAGTGTTTTTTTTTTTTTAAAAGAAGATTGTCTGTAGCAAAACTGTCAGCACCTCTATTCATAAGACATGTGGAAACACAAGGGACCCATGGGAATCATGTCCCAGTGTCTGGTGTGTGAATGAAGTGAAGTGAAACTTACTCAGTCATATCTGACCCTTTGTCACCTCATGTGTACACAGCCTGTGGAATTCTTCAGGCCAGAATGCTGGAGTGAGTAGCCTTCCCCTTCTCGAGGGAATCTTCCCAACCCAGGGATCAGATGGAACCCAGGTCTCCCACTTTGCAGGTGGATACATTTGTTTGTGAAAATAATGTTTGTCAAACATTTGTGTGAGAATACATTTGTTTATTCACTCTCCTGTTGATAAATATTTGTTTATTCATCTCCTATTGATGAATGTGATTCACTCTCCTATTGATGAACATGGAGATTGTTTGCACTTTGGGCTATTATGAATAAAGTTGATATGAACATTCTTAGACACATGTTTTGGATCTCTATGTTTTAATCTCTCTAGGGTAAATACCTAGGACTGTAATTGCTAGGCCATATGATAAGTCTATGTTTAACATTATTAAAGCATTGCCTGGTTTCAAAAATAGTCATAATTTTTTTTACTTCTGCCATTAGTGTATGAGAGTTCCAGGCGCTCCCCCTCTTTGCCAGTAAATATCAACATTTTATCGAGTCTACTTTATTATTATTATTTTCTCTCTGTCTTTCTCTATATATCTCATCCCCACTCTTTCAGAGAAAGTTGCAGATATGACACCACTTTACCCCTAATGTTTTGAAGTGTGTTTCTTAAAAAAACTTTTATATGACCACAGTACTATTATTAAAGTCAGGAAATTAATATTGATACAATACTGTTATCTAACTTAGAGATTTTATTCAGAATTCACCAACTTTGCCCATAAGGGCCTATTTTGCAAAAGAAAATCTGATATTATGTGTCATTTAATTATAATAGCCTTTTGATTCTTAACAGAGTGATTTGTATTAGTTTTCACATTAGAAGCAAATGGCCCTGTGATCTTAATCTCTTTTTAGGCATTATGATCTCCATTTTTATCTTTATTTTTATTTATTTATTTAATCTTTATTTTTAATAAGTTAACTAATTAATTACATAAAGCAATACATTCACATGGCTCAAAATTTTAAAAGCATGAAGTATTCAAAGGGAAAAATCTTTTTTCTACTCTACTCTCAGGTTCCCAATTTGGAGACTCCCCAAATAGAAATTTGTAATCGACCCCTAATTGACTATGTATACTTTTTTTTTTACACAAATCTGCTGACTATTGTTTGCCAAACACTTGAGATGGAGGAATTCATTTTCTTTTAAAGCAATGAGGTAATCTGGCAATGATGAGAAAAAGGATTGCTGTAAAGCTACTTCCTCTTTCAAATTAAATTGATCTTAGTCAGATTAAGAAGCTACTTACTACTACCTGTCTCCTTACTTCTCTATCTCCCCCCGCAGGGGACTGTGTCACCAGGACCTAATGCTGAAGCTTGTCACAGGTGAGGGACTTTGTGCAGAGGAAAGAAATAAAAAACTTGATCCACCCAGATGGCTCAAGAAATCCAGATCATCTCTGCCTTTCTCCTCTTGTTCTTATGTTACTTGGGAGAAAGATTCTAGAGGACAGAACTACACAAGGACCGTGTCTAATTTCTGGAGGAAGACCTTCTTTAAGACTCTGGGCTAGGACCCTCTCGGGTCAGTGACAGTGATTCAGGCAAGATTTGCCTTATATTCTGAGAATGGTAACGTGGAAATGGTAAAATAGTCAAGTGTCACAGGCACTGGCAGTGAAGACCCAGGTGTGCAGATGAGTCTTGTCACTTGCCCCTGGGTATGGCTGTTATATTTTCCAAATACAACATATAACCTGAAAGAAACTTTCCCAAATAAGTGAATTTATTTATATTAAAATTTCCAGTAGGATAACCATAATATATAGCTATTTGCAGGTTGTTAATTCATTATTGGAAATCTTCTTACTCTCTTATGACCTACTTGCATTTAAAAAAAAAATGGCTCTACTAGTTTTTTCTTTTTTTCTTTTTTTAAAGATTATAGTGTAGAAAATTTCACACACAAAAAATAGAACACAAATCTCCATATTCTCTTATCCTCCAGCTCCAAGTTTTCAGCTCAAGGACAAGCTTTTTCTATTTCTGCTCGACCCACCTCACCCCCCAACCCTTCATACAGATGGTTGAAGCAAATCCTAAACCAAAGCAAAGCAAATCATCTTATACCATCATTTCATCCATAAATGTTTCAGCATGTTTTCTTAAAAGGCAGTGAGTCTTTTAAAAAAATAATTTAAATTCCTTTATCATTATCCACGATTCCTTAATATTATCAAAGATCTAGTGTTCATATTTCCTTGATTGCCATAATATATAATTGAGCTTCTTTGTTTAAATCAGGGTTCTTGGCTGATGTATCACTTAAGATTCTCTGATCTTTATCTTCCTACTCAGTCTCTCTTTTGAGGAGGGTATTTATATTGAAATATAGTTGATTTACTCCCCTGGTGGTTCAGCAGTAAAGAATCCGCCTACAATGCAGGAGACACTGGAGGCTTGGGTTCAATCCCTGGGTCGGGAAGATCCCCTGAAGGAGGTCAGGGCAACCCACTCCAGTATTCTTGCCTGGAGAGTCCCATGGAAAGAAGAGCTAGTGTTCTGTAGTCCATAGGATGGCAAAGAGTCAGACGCGATGGAAGAGACTGAGTATGCATGAGCACATAGCCAATTTATAATGTTACATTTGTTTCAGTTATACAATACAGTGAATCAGTATTTTTACAGATTATACTCCATTTTATTATGAAATAATGACTATTTTTTCTGTGCTGTACAATACATCCTTGGGGTTTATTTACTTCATACATAGTAGTTTTTTAATTTCAATTTTTTAAATTCTGAAAGTATGATAACACATTTACAGGAGACTTGGAAAATACACTGTATATTACAATTATTTTTTAAGGAGATCAATTAAGATTTTTAGTTGGAGTTTTAGTATCAAACTCTCAAAAATTAATAGAATGAATATGTAGAGAAATAGAATGATATACTAGACCTGAAAAACACTATGAACCAATTCAATATAATTAAGATTTATACAATTTTTACACAACAGTAGGACACAAATTCTATTCAAGTTCCCATAGACTGTAAATTGGGAGACTCTGGAACTTATCCAAGGACATAAAACAACGTGCAAAAATTTCATGGTCTTAAAGGTATTGAAATCACACAGGGTCTGTTCTCTTATCACAGTGGAATTACGTTAGAAACCAACATAAAAAGATATTTGAAAATAACCCACATCTTTTCAAGTGCAATGTGACATTTACTAAGAGAGTTACTCAGTCTCTCTCTATTTTCTTGATAAAGGATATAAATCGGAAAATATTTCTTAAAGTTAACCTTTACTGTAGGTAAGCTGTAGTTGCAGGTATGGTGCAAATTCAAACTGAAATAGTATTTAAAAGCATCCATTGGCAGAGTTCTCTAATTTACCACGGCAGATTTGAACTATAATAACTGAATAAGGTAAATCTATTACTTTGCAGACAAAGTAAAAATATGTATGTTACACCAGATTACATTAAAATGTCTGTTAGTTTATTTTTCATTACCATTCCTGCTGTCAGTTCCACTTTCTCATTCACCTTAGTTATAGCTTAGTACTTAAAGTATTGAGTGGTCAAAGTTCAAACTTTAGGAGGAATGAAATGGCATTTCTTGGTCTTAAATTCTAATTATGCACCACAGGCTGAATTGTAGCTCTTTTCTCTCAAAATGTGTAGGTTTTCTGTTGATAAATTGGCATCTGTATTAGGGTGCAACCTTAGGGTAACTGACTGCTTACTTTTTAAGTTTTGTTAAACGCATATAGTGTGTTTGTATTTGCTGCATAATTGAGAAGTTTCATTTTTGCCCAAGTATTTTTTATTTTAAAGCTTTTTAGGAATTTGAAATCTTTCATCTTTGGAAAGCAATCTCAAGTTAATATTAAATCTTATTTTCAGTGGTTGAGTACTCAGATCCTGACTGAGTTTATTTGTAATAAATAGGTTACAAATAAATTTGTAAATAATAGGTTTATTTGTAATACACTCTTTGTATCCTTAGGATCCTTAATTTAAAGTATACTGTATTTAATATTTTTAAAACACACAGTGTTTTAAAATACAATGTAATGTTAACTTTTTAATTAACTTCAGTTTTTGGAGTCCTGTATTATTAACTTTAGGTCAGTAGTATAATTTTATACACTATAGAGATTTTGTTGTGTCCTAGCTTTGTATTTTAATGCTTGCTGCGTTCAGTGTAAATGTTTCCTTATTGTTTTGTTTTTACCATGAAGATCAGAATTTGTGAGAAAGAGTTAGATGCAAAGGTTAATTGAGCACCTATAAATTTGGCTGTTTAATTAAAATTCAGTTCCTCAGTAAACAGTAGTCACATTTTAGATGCTTAGTAGCTTCAGGTGGCAGTGGCTACTGTATTGGACAGCACAGATACAAGAACAAAATGGCTCTGTCACTGCAGAAAGGTCTTTTGAATAGTGCTGCTTTGCAGTGAGTTAGGTTCTGTCTAGACTCTGGGAATACAGAGATAAACATGACTGACAAGGCAAACACTTAGGTCCTGGTGGGGTTGAGAGATGGCAAACAAATAGCTGATGTCCATCATGTCATCATTAGGAAGAAAGATGAAAGTGGGTAAGAGAGAAGATGTAATGAAACAGTGTGCGGGGAGGTACCTGTTAACTAGGTGGTCAGGAAATGCCTTCTTAATATTTGCATGTCAGTGAATGAAGAGAAGGAGCAAGTCTTGTGAAGACCTGTAGGAAGACCCTTCTAGGCACAGGGAACAGCAAGTGCAAAACCCTGAAGTGAGAACAGATTGGACATACTTGAGGAATGGCAGCAAGGCATGTGCAAGTGAGGTCCTGGGAGAATGGTGGGTGATGAGGGGGGACATGACGGACAGTAGCCACATCATGTGGTACCTTGTGGTCTGTGGTAAAGACTTAGAATTTTAACCTGAGTGTGGTGAAAAGACATTGGAGGGTTTTGAGCAGAGGAGTGGCATGATCTAAATTATGTTTATTTAACTTTAATATGCCAGATTTACAAATAAAACAGTTAAAAACCCCCATGCCCTCCTTCTCCAACTCTAGCAAAATGGGCCCAACTGAGATCATTGATCCCATGGATGACCTGTCCTTCCTTTATATATATTATCTCCTTTATCCTTCCCTGTAATATTGTGAAGTAGGATTTGTGTTTTAAAAGATCACCCTGGCTGCCGTGTAGAGAGTTAAGTTTAGGGGGGCAAGAGGAAAAGCATGAGGGCCTTTGGGAGCCTGAGACAGCAGTCTTAAGTGAGAGGTGATGGTGGCTTGGAGTCGAACGGCAGGTGGTGGTTGAAGTGATGAGAAGCAGCCAGATTCTGGTGAAACCAGCAGGAATGCTGGTGTATGTAGTTAAGGAAAGAGGAGCAGGGGTGATGCCTGTACTGTGGTCCAGATGATGATGTGACTGCCCATAGGAGAGTTCAGTTTATTCATGTTAAGTTTAAGATACCTAGTAGAAGTCCAGAGGTTGTCAAGGACACATTTTTAGGTTAAGAAAAAGAGGAAAACCCAGTGAAGGTAACTAAGGAGATATGCTGCAATAGCTAGCTGTTGATTTATGGTCTGAGTTTGGCCTCCAGGTTTGCTAGAGCTGGAGCTAGCTATTGTAGTGTCTCATGTCCCATATCCCAAGCAACCCCTCAGCCACTGGCAGACTGGAATGATTGGTCCTCTGGATAGTAGGGAATCAGTGTTTCAGGTAGGAGAACATGATACATTGAAGAATACTGCTGAAGAATTTAGACAAACACATTGATTTGTGAAGGTATTAAATGTCTTTAATGAGCAATAGAATTTCTAGAGAATATAGTTACTCTTAAATGGAACACTAAGTAGAAGATTTTCTTGTATACTTTATAAATATTGCATTAGTAGTTCAAAATCAGAATTTTATTAAACTTTACTTTCTCCCTTTTTTTCTCATTTTAAGTAAATGAAATGCATGTAAAAATGAAAGCACCAAAAAGAACTGTGGGTGAAAGTTGGATGGCCTAACAGTTTATTCAGATTTTAAGATTTATTTACATATTATATCATTAGCAAAAGGTGTGTTATAAGGGTAAATTTGTAAGTGAATATTGACAAGTTGTTAAGTTTCTGCTTAAAGTCTTATTTGCTATTTTAAGTTATTGTTTCTTACAGATTTTCTAATCTGTGCTTATTTTACTAGGAGTCATGGCTTTGAAAGAATTACCTTACTGATTTCAAACACCATTTTAGGAGTAATTTTCCATATGCCTTAAAAGAAATAACCAAGCAAAAAAAGGAAAGGGACAAATAAAAGATATTGCCATTCTCATCCACTGTTTAACCTGACATTTTCAGAAAACAGTCTCACACTGAACTTTGTACACTGCAAGTAGTTGTTATCTAGACTGTGAAGTAAAGGTAAAAGCTGTAGTATCTGATCTTAAACAAGTCACTTTAAGCCCTGGACTTCCAATTTTACTTAGTTTTTATTTTTATTTTTAATCTGTGAAGTGAATGTTTTGTGCTAAATGAGTGTCAGTTATCAAATTGTATAGATAAGAATTTAATAAAAATTTGCTTAGAGTGGATAGTTTGTTTGTGAGAGGCACTGTGTAATTACTGAATCTTTGAGAGCATAACATCACTAGTTTCTGCTCTCATTTATATACACAAGGAAGCGTAATGTAACTGTTATCAGTATCCTGATGGAAGAGGGATAATTGAAGAAAAGCAGTTCTCTTTTTTAAAATAAGTGAAAAGAACAAATTATGGATGAAGTTTCACTGGAAAAGTGTAAGCCTGGAAGTTATTTGAAATGTTTACCTGAAGTAAGAGCAGATAAACGTAAAAACAAATTACCAAATAAAACTTGACAAGCAGATACAGATACTCAAGGTGCAATTCCCCAAATGAGCAAACGCTTGAACAGATTTTAAAGTCTTTGTCAGAAGGTTCTTAAACTTATCAAAAGGAAGAAACTACTTGGAGAATCAGTGAGGCTCTTTGGGCAGAGTTCAGAGGATATGCTCAGAAGTGATAAGTATGTTGTAGGCAGAGAAACTTCATTCACTGAAGTTTTTTGGTCTCTCACTGTAAGTAAAGTATTATGACAGATAATTAGATGCCCTAAGGTATATTCTTTGATCTCTTAAGTGATTCATAAATTGCAAAAATCAATACAAAATCTTAAAATTGATAAAAATGTGTGTCAGACTCTAGTCATGAGATGGAAATCATACCAGTGATTTTCACAGAGAATTTAATACAACCGGTTGTTAACTAGGCATTTCCACTTAATAGTGGAAAGACAAAAGGGAACAGCAAGGTCTTGTCGGAAGCCACCACTGCCTCCTGACCGGAGAGCAAAGAGAAGAGGGCAAGTGGCTGGAAAGAAAGGCTGCAGCCCAAACTCAGGCCTCGAGGAAGGGGTTTGCACTCAGCTGGGACTAATGTCTTTGGGATCAGGAGAGGGGCCCAGTGGGGTAAGGGTACAGGGCTCAGCGAAGAGGGTTCTGCTGGCTGGCGCTGGTGTTCTAGGGGCACGGTGATACTGGTTCTGTGTCAGGAAGATACAGACTGGAACCAACTCTGGCTGCTAGAATGAACTGCTGCTGGCCTGAAGAGTGGTTGGGTTGCACTGCTGGCAAAAGGAAGCAAAAAATAGGACTAGGAAGCAAACAGAAAGTGCCGCATTTTCCTCCTCCAGCTTTCTGGTCTCAAGTACCCCTTGACTTCCAGGTGGCTCAGTGGTGGAGAGCCCTCCTGCCAGTGCAGGGACAGATTTCAATCCCTGGGTTGGTAAGATCTGCTGGAGAAGGAAATGACTACCCATTCCAGTATTCTTGCCTAGAATATCCCATGGAAAGAGGAGCCTGGTGGGCTGTAGTCCACGGGGTTGCTGAAGAGTCTGACACAGCTTAGTGACTAAACAAAAACAAGCACTTTATTGGCAGAGCCTAACAAGAAGCAAACTGTAAAGGAGAAAATGTGACTCACCCCCAGGATCACAAAGTAAGAGCGTGGAAGGGTAGTTTTAAGGCTGAGAAACAAAAGCTCAATAACTTGCAGGAAGAAAAATGAATCTACATCTTTCACACAAGGCATATTTAAGTGTCATTAGAACTTTATAGTCAAGAAATGCTATAGGAATTAATAGGAGAAGACAGATCCTTGTTAGGATAAACAGACAAGGCAGTGTTGGAGAGTAGTGTTTTAATGTGAATGTGATTTTAGCAGGCAGAAGTGAAGTGAGGGATGATTGCAGTAATGGAAGGAGATATTATAGGGTATGAGAAAGCTATAAAATTGCATAATGGAGGACATGGGACAGACCTGGATCAAATTGGTTTCTACTGATGACTAACTTTAATGCTGAAAGTCATTTTTTGTCTCTGACTCTCATTTCTCTTTCATCCTTGATCCTTTAGGCATTGAAGACTATTATTGGTTGGATCAAAACCATGTTTTAGGACCATTAATTTAGAGTTTCTGGAGTTGGAGGTGACAGAGAATCAAATATGGAGATACTTTCTTGAGCAAGTAAGTTGTTACTTGCTCCAGATACAGTTTTCTTATTAACACAGAAGTTTTTAATCAGGTCCATGGATAAGGTTGAGAATATCCTTCAATGCGTGAATATAATGACATGTGATTTTTATGTTGTCAAGGAAGAGGTTTCAGGTGTAATTTTCATCAAAATGAGATTAAATAAAAGGATGTTTGGAATTTGGTAGACCATTAAATGTAAGTAAACTACTCAAGAGCATATGGGTGTACTGTCATTATTCACTTTATTGGGCACTTAATATGTTGAAGGCACTTAGGAAAAAGAATGTAGGGTAATAAAAGTATATCAGTATAGTAGGGAGCTGGTCCTGCTCTTTCATGGGGGGCATAGGTCCTAGGGAGGGCTGCCTGCCTAGGTAGTGATTTGTGCTAAGATATAGAAGGTGAAAAAGGAGTTAACGATGAAGACACTGAGGTGGTGAAATTGTGGCATTTTTAACAAAAGTGGATTGACAGTATTACCATAAATTTCCCTAGTGATTTGTTTTGAGGGTCCGCAGGCTGCTCTTGAACTTCCATAAGGAAGCGTGTTGAATATTTCTCAGATAGCCTTTGGAGTCTATCTATTAAATTCACAGATTCAAGTTAGAGGAGCCAATGTGGCCTAAGCTGGTGGTCTTCAATTTTGACCTGATGTCTAGATTTTTTTTAATCTTGGGTTGAACTGTGGAGTTACAAAAGATGTTATTTTCATTGTGGTAAGATGTCCATAGCATAAAAATTAGCATTTTAACCATTTTTAAAGTGTACTGATTGGTGGCATTAAGTACATTTCACATTTTTCATGTTACCAGTCTGAAACTCGGTACACATTAAATAACAGCTTCCTATGCTCTTCTCCCTCCAGGTACTGGGAACCGCTATTGCATTTTTCCCCTTTATTAATTTGACTGTTCTGGTACCATGTATCAGTAGAAACTGAAAACACTGTTTTATGTCTGGCTTAACTTCACTTAGCATGATATCTTTAAGGTTTATTCATGTTGTGGCACTACTAGCATTTCATTCCTTTTTTTTTTTTTTAAATGGAGTTCATTTTTTAGAGCAATTTTAGATTCGTATTAAAATTGAACAGAAAGTACGGAGTCCTCATACACTACTCCTACCCCCATGGATGCACAGCCTCCCTCACGTCAGTGTCCTACACCAGAGTTGTGTATCTGTTGTAAAATACAAACCTCAGTGATACATCATTTACACTGGAGTCCTTGGTTTATGTGAGGGGTCACTCTTCTTGTTGTACAGTCTGAGTTTTGTGTAAAGACATAGTGTCATACGTGGTATTTTCACTGATCCAGAAGCAAGTTGCCCTCCAAATACACATTCTGCATCTATGGATTCAGAAAGCCACAATCCATACACATGATATAACATCTGCAGTTGGTTGAATATGTGGAGGCAGAACGGTATGGAGGGTTAACAGTATTCTTCACCACTATGCATTCACAGTTTAAAAGAACATGCCAGTTTCACTTAAAATTGTTCTTAATTAAGTAAAAAATTACTAATCTTATTAAGTCACAATCCTTGAAAACACGTAATTTTAATATTCTGTGTGGTGAAATGGAAAGTGTGCCTGAAGTATTTTGGCTGCATGCCAAAGAATGATGGTTGTCTCGAGGAAATGCACTTGTCATTCTGTTTGTATTTTCTGCAATGGACATGATTTTAATTTAAATGACTAACTATGCTTATTCAGACTTGGGTATTTGTAGATATTTTCTCAGAAATGAAAAAAATAAGCCTATCAGTTTCAGGAAAATAGTGTCTGTGCTAGAGATAAAATTTGAACTTTCAAGCAAAAATTAATATTTTTGGAGAACTTGTATCCACCATCTGAGTTTTATCTGTATATTCTATTTTTTTGCTCTTCATTTTTTTCATCTCTCTTCATTAGGCTTATTTAGAAGCTGCTAGAGGATTTACACACACACACACAAATACATACATACATATATATATATATATATATAATATAAAATGAAGGAGAATATATGTATTCTCCTTTATTTCCAAGGACTGTTTTAACAGAGCACAGTGCTTGAGCTTGGCAGTTTTCTTGTTTGAGCGTACTGACCGTACTGACTGCAACGCTTCGCTCTGTTGGTTCCCACTGCTGTTAGGAAGTCAGCTATGAGTCTGAACTGTTGCTACTTTATAAAAGTTACTTCCCTCCCCACCCCCCACCTCCCCCATAAGACTTTGCTCCTTGTCTTTTATTTTCTGCTGTTTGACAATGATGTATCCAGGTGTGGTTTTCTTTTTATTGATTTTCCTTGGAATTCAGTGAGCTTCTTAAATCTGAGATCTTGAGTGAAGTGTCTAAACACATCTGAAAAATTCTCATCTTTAAAATATTAATGCCATTTTTCTCTTTCCCTTTAAAGACTAATTGATTGTATATAAGACCCACTTACTGAATTTTTTGTTTCTCTTTGTCTCATTCAAACATACATTTGTTGAATTTGTTTTATTTTTATTTTTCAGTTCTAGAGTTTCTGTCCAGTTATTCCAGCATTGTTTGCAGAAAAAGACTCTTGTTTCTCTTTTGGATTGCTTCGGCTCCTTTGTCTGAAATCATCAGTTGACTGTACTTGTAGGCCTGTCTTGGGGCTCTTCCACTGACCTATGTTTGTCTGTTCGTTCACCAGTTCTGTGCTGTCTTGATTACTGTAGTACAGTAAGCCTTGAAATCGAGTGGTGCGAGTCCTCCAACATTGTTCCGCTTTGGTCTTGTGTTGGGTAGTCTAGTGCTTGCCTTTGTGTGTAAACTTCAGAAATCATTTTGTTGATAACTATAAAGTAACTGGCTGGGGTTTTGATTGGAATTGTGTTGAATCTATAGATCTAGTTGGGAAAAATTGTTGCGTTAACTACTGAGATGATGTATAACTGGGATTGTTTTATGTAAGAGCTCTTTTTACTTCCAGTTCACCGTTACTCTGGCAGGGAGCCCTTACAGGTTCAGCTTGAAGTAGGGATAATATACCAGAGTCCCCATGTTTGTCTGGCTCTGGAGTTTGACTTTTCCCTGTGAGGCCTCTGAAAGGTTAGTTCCGTTTTCCAGGCTTTTCGTTGGAATTGGGTATTTGGTTCCACAGCCCTTGGAACCTGAGTACTGTGATCTTGCTTTATTTTGGGGACCCAGCAATTGTTCATCACCTTGTTACCTCTTGAATGCTTTTGAGTTGTTAAAAACTATTTCATCCAGCTTTTAAAGTTATTTTCAGGACGGGAATCAGTTCTAATTTCCTCCTCTATCATTGCTGAAAATGAGTTTCCCCAGTTTCCTGTCTCCCTCATAGAATTGGTGGTCAGTGTATTTAGACTTTAAAATTTTGTGTAAATTCTTGGAGGAGCGGGATGAATTCTCCCAACTTTTGAATGTCTGTTGATACCTTCCAGACAGTAATAGGTAAGTAGATCTTCAAAAGCTCTACCTGTGGTGAAGAAATGATGCAGTTGAGTTTTTGTGTGGTCTGGTTAGTATAAAATGTGCCTTGGTTTTGGGCACTGAACAGTTGGGCAAAGAACCTACCAGTAGTTTTGGGTTTGTAGTATAGATTGCTACTCATCTGTCCCAGTTTTCATTCATTCTCTCTCCGTGATAGAATTCCCAGTTTTTTGCTGGGCTGTGCTGTGCTTACTCACTCACTCAGCCAGGTCCCGACTCTCTGCGACACCATGACTGTAGGCCACCAGGCTCCTCTGTCTATGGGGATTCTCCAGGCAAGAATACTGGAGTGAGTTGCCATGCCCTTCTCCAGGGGATCTTCCCAACCCAGGGATGGAACCCAGGGCTCTCACAATGCGGCCATATTCTTTACCAACTGAGGAACCAGGGAAACCCAAGAATACTGAAGTGGGTGGCCTACCCCTTCTCCAGAGGATCTTTCCAACCCAGGAATCGAACTGGGGTCTCCAGCATTGCAGGCGGATTCTTTACCAGCTCAGCTAAAAGCTCACATACATGTATGCATTTAAGCAGACTTCAAATCCAGCTAATTTTTATTCTTGCTATACATCCCCCTTTCTCCTAGTCTGTACCAGCATTGTTTCTTGAGCTTGTCACGTCTTGCCTGTATTGCTCAAGTAGACATACAACTACTTCTTTGTTTAGAGTCTTGTAACTGATATTTTCTTTTTCATCAGCAGAAATGAAAGAACTTTTCAACTATGTTACTCCTGTGCTTGCAGAATTGATTTTAGTGTCCTTAGTTTTCAACTCTTTGTGATCTGGTCCCATTTGTCATTCCTAACCCTACATTTGATACCCTAATAACACCAAATATTAAAAATTTCCCTCCCCTTGTATTTGTGGTTCCTTACGACTGTGTCCTTTCTCATGCCTAATCCAGGGTTAACTTTCTTTTAAAATAAATTAGTTTCAGGTATTTTTTTAGTTTAATCAACTTTACATGTTTCTGAACATGAGAATAAATAGGCTCTGCTGTTGAATGCAGTGTAGCCTGAAATCTACACTGTGTTTATATAGTGTTTATATATCTAGTGGTTTTTATCCTAAGTTGCAAATTTTGTTTTTCTTAAGATAATCTGTTAGAAAAAGTGATTGTAATATGTGAGTCATAAAATTAAATTGTTTCAGAATTGGGCTTATCTAGACCAGTCTCCTGTTTCACATATAAGGAAGTTGTGGCCAGGAGAAATTAGTGATTCTGTCAAGTCAAAATTAGTTAGAAGCAGAATCAAGGTCTGTCGTGAGTTTCATCCTAATATAAATATCTGCTTAACGAAAATCTTCAAGTGTGTTGAAGTTTTCAAGTGTTCTTATCCCTGTAGTACATCTAGGATTACCACACCATGTTTCAAGGGCCTGTAGTTCTTGTGTGAATAGCAACTTGGGTAATGAACTGAGCAGTATGCATTCTTAATTTATGCCTTAACAACTCTGATTCTGTAATGAATGGTTTGCTTACAGTCGCTTTAATATACTTACCTTCTTGACAGTTCATTCTGGGAGGAATAGTTAAGTGTTTAAGTGAAACAGGCATGGTAGATACAACACTTAACAGTTATGTGTGTCTTTGTTTTTAGCATCAAGCATTGCACGATTCTCTCGAATAATGTAGATCACCTTTTACTGAATTTAACACTGTCTGATATCATGGTCTCCCTGGCAAATGCCTCAACTTTGCAGAAGGATTCCAGTTGGATAGAAAGGATAAGGAAATTTGTAACAGAAGCCCTTGAAGATGGGTCTAGGCTAAACAGTAAGCAGCTGAACAGATTGCTTGGTGTCTCCTGGAGGTTAATGCAGATGCAGTCAGACAGAGGTGGGTGTCAATGCTCTGTCCTTACTTAAGAGAGGGGCTCTTACGCATACTGTTAATGTTGAGCATCTAATTTTGAGTTCATACCTGTCAAACATTTCATAGTCATTTACGTTCGAGCCATAAAAGGTAGCCAGCATAATCATGAAGGAATGTCTGCTTGAACCCTGATGGCTGAGGACACCCCCTTTTCGGTGGGTAGGTCCACTCTGAAGCTGATGGGTAGGTTTTCTACTAGATTACATAGTTGGAGTGAAAGAAGGTAAGTTTTATTAATAGGAAATGACATTGAGCCTAAGGATAAAGAAATACTTTTCTGATCTAGTTTGACTAGAAATTGGTGGATCCTTATCTCTTTACCTTTCTTGTAACTTGAAGTTATGTTGCATTAAGTCAGTTTTTAGTGTGACTTACTAATTCTTTTCATTCAAGCAGAACTTTGCTGTTTGGTTCCTGGCTTATCCACCTTTCTAGTATTGTGGTATTTGTTGTCCTTTCCTAGGTTTGTTGTCTCTTAGGAAAATTTGTACTGTAATCTCCGATTGGTTTGACTTTTTTATTAGGCCATTGATGTAGGATTTTGATGGTAGTCATCAGTTTGTGGCTAAAATCTGCTTCCTCATAGGAACAAGGTGCTTCTGTGCTTTTTAGAAGAATTATGGTGCTGGTGAAGAAACATTTTGACTCACATGCAGCTGTTTTCTCTTGTTTCTTAGAGGCTACAGAGTCTCTCATAAAGGCAGTTTATACATTGTATCAGCAGAGAGGCCTTCTCCTTCCAGTTCCGACTTTGTTACTGAAGTTTTTCAGTAAAAGCTATCAAAAAGAAGAACTGAGATCTTACAGAATCCGGTACAGTTCCTTTGTTATTTTGCTTTTCTTTTTCTTACCAGGTTACTTTGTAATCTGTATGAATAAGATGATAGGGTGATTAAATCTTTGGAGAAAATCTTCTTTTTATCCTTTTTGGTTTTATTATTATTTTTTTTTTAAATAAAAAGGCATACATAATAGTTTCAGTAACCTTTATACACATAACTGAGAAGGTAAAAGTCTCTTTGAGCATATATTTCCACTTGTCTGCTTAACAGCTAAAGGACAATTATTGGAACCACCTGTAGCAGCCTCAGAATTTTGTTTTGCTTCCCATAAAAATTATGGAGGTTTAACCTCCGGCCCTTAGTGACATATTGGGACACATGGTATAAGAATGAGGGCAGTAGAAGAGGAGAGGTGTACAATAGGTGAAAGAGATTAAAAGGTGCAAACTGAGTTATAAAGTAAATAAGTCATGGGGATATAATATACAGCATAAAGAATATGACCAGTAACTTTTATTAGGACAGGTGGTTACTAGACGTATGGTGACCATTTGCAATGTGTACAGATGTCAGACTATTATGTGATACATACCTGAAACTAACATAATACTGGGTGTCAAAAATATTTCAATAAATTTTTAAATGGCGGTATCTTAAAGAGCAAAAGTGTCCAGCTTGGTTTGGTGCTGTCTGGTGATGCAGACAACACGAAGAGTAGAACTCAGGAATCAGTCTTAGATGTGGTGAGTTTGAGGTTTACTTGGGATAGTCTGGAAGAGATGTTTGGGTGAAAGATAACGGGATTTGTGGTACCTCAGCATACATAGGTAGTTGTTAGAACATATTCAAGTCTTTACTGTGAGTCAGGTGCTTTTCTTAATTTTTCAGTAATTCTCATACTTTTATGTAGGTACTGTTGGTTTCTGCCTTATAGAAGGAAGCTTAGGTTAAATAAGTTGGTGAGTGTCATGCTGTTAAAGGGCAGCCAGACTGAGACTTAAGTTCAAGTCTGGTAGACTCCAAAGGTTGTGTGTAAATCACTGAACTCTTGGGGGACAGCAAAAGTGATTGCCGTGTCCAAGATGAGACATTAGAGAGTGAGCAAGTATGTGCAAGAATGGAAATAACCCAAGTTTGAAGCCACTTAATGTGGGGGCACCCTATACTGAATGCATAAATGACTTAATATAGTAAAACGGTCATTACAAATTAGTGTAAATAGTTCACAAGCTAAGTAGAGCCTGTGTCCTTTAAGATAAAATTACAATGTACATAGTGCCCCAAACTACATAAACTTTTAAAATACAGTGGGTAAAACCTTAGAGAATACTATAGATGAATATAGTATGCCAGTCATCTTATAGGCTCTCAAATGTTTAAATAAATGTGGTGTATTTCCCTTTTCTTTGATGGCCTTAGATACCGTAGTAAAGTGTTATCACGTTGGTTGGCTGGTTTACCACTGCAGCTTGCACATCTCGGCTCCCGAAATCCTGAGCTTTCAACACAGTTTGTTGACATTATCCATACTGCTGCAGCCCGAGCAAATAAAGAGCTACTCAAAAGTTTACAAGTTACTGCTCTCCGAATCTATGGTAAGAGTGTTGTTTACCTGTGTATGTAATAATCGGTCTACCCCGACTTAAGAACAATGTTTCAAAGGGGAGATCTTTAGGTTTTACTTTTCCTTCAAATTATACATTAATTGTACCATGGTAAAATGAATAAAATATCAAACAGTAAATTCATTTTCAATAGTATTACTTAATACAATAGTTTAAGAAAACTAAAGGTTGTAGATGTCTCTTCAGATCTTAAATTATCTTTTAAGCCACAAAATTCACAAATTCAAAACTGATCAGGTATTTTTATAGAATTCTTTTGAAACTTTGATGGCAAATTTTACTTATTTAATCGTTATTGAGATCTTGTACGGCTTTCATATATTAACGTTTCACTCACCCCTGAAACCTTTTCATTCTTTTAGCAAAAATATCAATAAAAATATACATATATGCATATGTATAATTAGTATTTATTATTAGGACACAGTTTATATACCATAAAATTGGCCATTTTACACTGTGCAATTCATTAATTTTTATCATATTCCCAAGATTGTGCGATAGTCACTATTATCTTATTCCAGAATATTTTTATCACCTCAAAAAGAAACTCTACCATTAGTAGTCCATCCCTATTTCCTCATTTCTTCCTACCTCAGCTCCTGACAACCACTGCTCACCATTTCTGTCTCTCTGTATTTGCCTGTTTTCATCATTTCTCACAGATGACATTGTGTGATGTGGATCTTCTCAGTATGGCTTCCGTCACTTGGCATACTGTTCTTAGGATTTACGAGCATATACGAGTACTGTATTTCTTTTTAATGCTGAGTAACATTCCACTGTTGAATATACACCACTTTATATTTACCCATTTATTAAATGACAAACGTTGGTTTGTGTCTACCTTTTGTGTGTGGTATTTAAAAATCTGTATTTTTCAGTATTGCTTATATATAGGAGTGTGTGTGTATACTCAGATAAGTCTTTGGTTTTAAATTCAGTTCAGTTTAGTTGCTCAGTCGTGTCCAACTCTTTGCAACCCCATGAACTGCAGCATGCCAGACCTCCCTGTCCATCACCAACTCCTGGAGCCCAACTAAACCCATGTCCATGAAGTCGGTGATGCCATCCAAGCATCTCATCCTCTGTTGTCCCCTTCTGCTCCTGCCTTCAATCTTTCCCAGCATCGGGATCTTTTCCAACGAGTCAACTCTTTGCATCAGGTGGCCAAAGTATTGGAGTTTCAGCTTCAGCATCAGTCCTTCCAATGAACACCCAGGACTGATCTCCTTTAGGGTGGACAGGTTGGATCTCCTTGCAGTCCAAGGGACTCTTAAGAGTCTTCTCCAACACCACAGTTCAAAAGCATCAATTGTTCTGCGTTCAGCTTTCTTCACAGTCTAACTCTCACATCCATATATGACCACTGGAAAAACCATAGCCTTGACTAGACAGACCTTTGTTGACAAAGTAATGTCTCTGCTTTTTAATATGCTATCTGAGTCGGTCCTAACTTTCCTTCCAAGGAGTAAGCATCTTTTAATTTCATGGCTGCAGTCACCATCTGCAGTGACTTTGGAGCCCAGAAAAATAAAGTCAGCCACTGTTTCCACTGTTTCCCCATCTATTAGCCATGAAGTGATGGGGCCGGATTAGGTTGATATTATAATTGTCCCTGTTTGGCAAAAGTGCTTGTTTTTTTTGTTTTTTGTTTTTTTTTTACTGTTTTGCTTTGTTTCTAATACCTTTAACTCCATCAGTTATTATTTCAAATAACACATTTGAATATTATGAAATCGAGTGTTAAATGTTATCTTTAAATAATGATTGTATTTAGTCTTACTCTAGGCAGTACCTTAAGCCATACATATATATATTTTTTTCATGTAGTTGATATGTTAGAATTCAACATAGCACAGTGAAAATGGTCAGTCTGCTTTATTAATTCTTGTTTGTATATCTTTTAAAATTTAACTTGTCTTCCTGCCTCACTAGATCCACAAGAAGGCACAGTGGTGGTTCTGTCAGCAGAGTCTCAGCAGCTTTTGGTCCAGCTTGTGTATTTTCTACCCAGTCTGCCTGTTGACTTGCTTTCTCGGTTAAGCTGCTGCTGTATTATGGGAAGACTCAGTGCAAATTTGGCTGCCATGCTTATTGGGATACTGCACATGAGGTAGCATGCTAAAGTGAGCTGTATTTCAAGTGTATAATCTTCTCCCTCACCCTTCCCCTGTCACTGGCAGTTTATGAACTGACTTTTTAAAATGCCGCCCCTCCCTTCATTTGCTCTTAAAACAGCAGTTAAAACTGTTGATGATACTGGGAAGGAGGAAGGTCACTGGGGCAAGACTGTTCCAGGTGGTTTGCTTAGCGGTTTGCATTGTCATGGTTGCAGTCACTAAGTCCATGGGCTGTAGTCCACCAGGCGCCTCTGCCCATGGGATTTTCCAGGCAAGGATACTGGAGTGGGTTGCTGTTTCTTTTTCCAGGGGATCCTCCTGACCCAGGGATTGAACTCTTGTTCTGCTACACCACAGGTGGATTCTTTACCGCTGAACCATCAGGTAGAAACATACAGTGATTTGTGTAGGTGCATTGAAACAAGGGTTAAGATTATCAGAAGTGTGTAGCCATAGTAAGGATTCAGTGACGGATGAGAGTGCTGTGTTTTAAAACTTCTGGTGTTATGAAATTGTAATACAGGTCTTTCTTTTTGGAAGGGAGCTCAGTTCAATGTAGGTGGTGAAATAAAAGCTTGCGGACTCAGACAGGGAATCATTAAAATATCTGTGGGTGGGTAGGTGGGTGTGTGTGTGTGTGGCAAAATATACATAACCTAAAACTTCCCATTTTAACCAGTTTTAGGTATACAGTGAGAATTGTTTGGGGCATTAAGTACATTCACACTGTTGTGCGACTGCTACCACTATTCATCTCCAGCACTGTCATCGTTGCAGACTGAAACTCTGTACTGATTATTTCCCCTTCTCCCAGCCCTTGTTTACCACTATTTTGTCTTCATGATTTTGATATATTCATCTGTTAATGGATACTCGGTTGTTCTGCCTTTTGGCTGTTACAAATAATGCAGCTATAAACATTGGTGTGCAGACACCTGTTTGAATCCTTTTAATTCTTTTGGCTGTATACCCAGAAGTAGAATTGCTGAATCATATGTTAATTTTCTGTTTAATTTTTCAAGGAGCTACTTTCCAGAATGTGACTGTGGTGTTTTACTCTCAAAGGTCTTAAAACTAATAATGTTTCATGTTGCTAGTGTTCAAAGTATCCTTTAAAATGTAATGTTTGTATCAGGCATAGTATTTTCATATTCAGCCATTTGTTACTGATTGTGGCTCAAGGCCAGGGTCTGATACAGTTTTAGGCAGGAGTTGAATCTGGGCTGTAGCTGAAAAATTTAAAAACTAGCTTCTTTGTGGCTTCTTGTGCAGACCCTCTGCCCCAATTAAACAGGAGTGGCTCGCTTTATTAGTAGACTTTCTTTAGCTTTGTTTGCCAGTCTCTTCGTACCAGGATAAGACGTATGTTTGAATGTTGTCGCCCAAATTGTGCTTCATAACTGATAATTACTTTTTCCTTTTAGCAAAAGAGAGCTGTTTGCAATATGTTGTCTATATATGAAACCCCTCTTTGTCTAGTTCAGTACTAAATGCCAGGTCTTTAAGAAATACAATTTAACTTAAGTGGTTTTATGACTGTTAACTTCCAGTAGAGGGCACTCATTTCCCATGATAGAACTTGTGGAGGATCTGTTTTGGCATTCATTTAAATGTGACTTTTGAACACCTCTTAAAATTAATTCTCTTTAGAACTTGTATTTAGTATCTTTTTTGGCATTAATTACGATTGACTTGTGCTCAATAACTTTGGTCAAGGATTTTTTCACAAGTCTTTTTTTTACATTTTTTTGTGGGTTTGTGGTGAGTACTGAGAAAATATTAATTTACAAGTAATGGTAATAGAAGTTTATAATCATCAAAAGCAAGTTGTCATGTAGTTAAAAGTGTACCAAGTTAAACTTTGCCTTTTAGCATTTGCACAGAGTCTTAGTAGACTTCTCTTTCTGTAGATGTATTGTCCCTATTCAAACTAATCTCTTTAAAAATTAAAACAAGATGGGGCCTTTTCAACTTTCCCAGGCCAGTGGTATTATCATTGCATCACTTTTCCTAGATTTAGAATTGAAGAATAATGTTCGGTTATTCTTAAGGAATGATGTTCTTCTAAGGAATACCGTTCCTTAGACATCACCTGGGTTATTTCACGTCTTTGGTTTTCCCCTCCGTCCTTGATGGTGACGGTAAACCAGCTAGCTTTCTCACTGTCTCCCACCTGCACCGTTCACCTGAGGCATCCCACTCCTCAGCTCCGTCTGTGCCAAGGACTGTTGGCAGGCTCCTTTTCCTGAAATATTCCTTCAATAATTTCTGATTCTCATCTGCTATATTAATTGGGCTCTGCGGTCTAGTTCACTCTGGGTGTTAGCGTTCTGACACTGTTGTCTCCAGCAGGGGAAGTTCATCGGAGAGCAGGTCACCACCAGACCACCTCCGTTTGTTCAGTGTGTGAAAAACCCATCAACTTAGAGTTGTTGGTGTTTAGTTTGTCTTAAAAACTGTACTTAGAATTGCTGTTCCTGCCTTTTTCACTATTCACTTAGAGGTTTTTTGAGTTTTTCCTCTCCATCTACCTGTGGTGTTCTGCTGACCGTTACTCTTCTTGCCCTCTCTGCCCCTAGTTCATTTACAGCTGGTTTGGGGAACATGAGACATGCATGTGGAAACGTAGTCTATGCTGTTAGATAAAAATACCAGAGAAGGGAGAAATTACTGAGAAATTCAGCCTGGTTTTGAAGCAGGGTGAATATGTGAGCTGGCCTGCCAGGAGCAGGTCTGGTTTGCTTCTGTTGTCCAAGCATAATTGATATAGCATCCCTTCTAGTCTCAGAACTGTTCTGGTGTGGCCAGTATGTGTGGTCATTGTAGTTTTAAGGACAGAGTGATACATTGCTTGTCTTTTGTCCAAACTAGATTTTTAAATGGATTTGCTACTCTTTTTAGCCACTGGACAGCACAGTGTTCACTGGGTATAAGAGGATATTAGCTTCTTTTCTAATCACCCATTTTGTACTCATTTCCATTGAGCATCTCTGACTTTTTATAACCTCTTAGCTTGTGATATTCTCTCCCATAGCCCTTTAAGCAAAGAGAAGTCCTTTAAGTAGAAGTGATTCAGAAAAATGTTGCCATTATTTTTAACTCCCCAACTTTTAAGAATGTTAATAAATACAGTTGTTTCAGTGGTTAAAAAAAAAAGTGCTTCTCATTGAATTAGAAACTCCTTATTTTGTCTTGACATTTATTCAGATTTCTATTATAAAAGTTTGTCCCAAAAAAAAAATTTGTCACAAAAAGCTATCCAAAAAGATAGCTTTTTGGATCTGATTATTCTCAGCTTTTTGTTTTTTTGCTGTATTCATGGCTGACATTTGCTGTATTCCTTCTTAGTCTTACCTTGAGGAGAGTTTTTAAAGGTATCACTGGAAACTGATCTCATAGCAGGAACCAGATAATCTTCATTTAATGAGAAGCTGCTTTATGCTTAGCTATTCCCTTAAGCCCACTACCAATACTTTAGCTGCAGTATTGTGACGTAGACTAGTTATAAAGCCTCGCAAAGTATAGGAGTGCATAGTTATTGCAGAGTGGCTTTAAATTGAAGTATTCTTTACCTAGTTAAGATGCTTTGGTTTAGGTAGGAAGCAGGAGCTTGTTTAAACTTAGCTCATTCATATAAACAAGGTAAGACTTTTTTTTTTTTTTTTTTTTTTTTAATGAAGATGAGGTAGTAAATACATAGCAGCTGAACCTACTACTGAAAAGCAGAACTTCACCTTGGCTCCTTGAAACTGAATTTTGAGTGGTGTGGGAAATTTTTCCAGTTGTACCATATAAGTGGGCTGGTTATGCTTTTCAAGGAAACTTTACATAAACATATGTTAGAAATTATATTTTCCATATTACGATACTTGAACCCCCTTACATGTAAAGATGATACATGCTACGGATTTTTGACTGAGCTCTTAAATTATACTTGTATTCCATAAAGAATAGTCATATATTCTGTGCTTTATTCCTGAGTCTTCAATTTGGTCACTTCTAGTACTAGGTCTCCATTGTTTATTGTAGATCATCATTTTCTGGATGGAAGTCTTCAGTGAAAGAATGGAATGGAAGTGATCAGTTAAACATCAGTAATGAGGACTATTTCAGCTTCTTATTTTCAACACTTACAGGTAACTGCCCTGATCCACCAAGTTAAGGAAAGGAAAAGAACCTAGTATGAAAATTCTCCTGAGATTTACTGTCTTACCTGTTTGGGTCTAAGTTTTGGACCTCACTGCATAGCTTAATAAGATGGGGAACAGAATATCCATTTTAAGCATGTTTAACATGTTCGGTGTGTTAGGAAAAACATCACATTTTAATTAGCCATATTTTGCTTTCCATTGATGTCAGAGAAAAATTAGTAAAATGAGTCTTGATGTGTTAGATTAGTAAGTATTATTACTGTTGTTTTAAATGATCATACTGTCTTTGGTAGTTTTGTTTTGTAACTGGATGATAAAGATGACAGTGTTTGAAATTTTCTGAAGACTTAAAATTAAGAGACTTATTGAAATATGTTGTCAGAATCCAAAAATAGCTTGAAAAGTTCTGATAAGGAGCTGAATGTAGCAAGATAAATATTATATAAAAGAAACAAGTAACAAGTAGACTTGTACATGTTTGTTTGATAGTTTTGGATGTATGCGTTTGAGATGGATGTGAGGGCTTTATGTTTTAATTAGTAGTACCTGTCAAAGGGTTTAGTGGTTTTAGGAAACTCATTAGGAATCAGCCAGGAGTGTGATATGGCTTCCCAACTAGATGATGGCTCTTTAGGGCATGTTCATGGAAGTACAGTGATCTGAAAACATCAAAGCAGGTAGCTAGGGTCAGACCACATTGTGCTCGTATTCTGATCATTCTAAGAGCTGTCTTTCAGGAGGGACTTGGGCAAGTTGTTTGTATAGGTCAGACTAGGTGTAATAGAGGTGGTAAGAGAATCAGAAATCTTATTATATGGAATAGGTAGAAGGAAGTACACAGTAATTGTTGAAGAAATAGACTTAGGGGGGATGGAATAGTTTTAAGACACTTGAAAGGCTATTATGTAAGAATACAGAGTTTGGTATATGTATGAAGGAGCATATTGTTTTTCTTGTTCATTTGCTTTTTTAAACCTGACATTAATTAGAATGATTATGTCTTTCACACTTATTTAAGTATAAAGGTGGCAAAGCCCTCAGTTTAAGGGATATAATATTGTTTCTTGATGTATTACACATTTGATTCAGGTCAAATCTTTGTGTACATAATTATATGAATTTTACTACATCGCTGGCATTTCATTTTTTAAAATAATACATAAAGTACAGAAATTCAGAGAAAATAGCTTGTTAGCTTGAAGAATTTAACTTGAAGATACATGTCTATTTTTTAAAAATTACTTAAGAATGTTACTTGCTTTGTGATTTATTTTAAATTGGATTTCTTTATACTCAAATTAGGGTTTTCAAAAGAGGAACTGACTTGGCTTCAGAAAGCCTTTGAGGAGTGCCCCATGTCATCCAGACGCAGCTTTCTCCCGTGCTACTTTACCTCACTGACTTGGATCAGTTTTCACACCATTGGGACATAACAGAGGTAATGGTCCATTTGGAAAGGCATGGAAGTTTGTTAGAATTCAGTTCATCCACCGCCAATAGTTACTGTGTGCTAGCGTTGCCTTGTGTAAGATGTTTCTAGAGGTTGAGAGCAGTATAAAGCACAGTCCCTGTTCTGAAAGTGCGTGTGACCCTTGGATAGGCGATGTGGATTCCTGAAAGAAGAGTTTTCATAAAGTTATGCCACTAGAATAGAATAAATTAGCAGTTTGAATGATAGAGACACATTTATTTTCTTTTTGCCTAGTATAGGGTAAAAGGAAAAAGAGGAAAGACTTCATGGAAAAGGAAGAATTTTACGTAGATACTGAAGGATTAATAAGAGTTAAGTAGGATTTTGTATCCTTGAAGGTGGGTTTTTCTAAACAGAAATAATTATTTGGAAGCTCCTTTGGTTTTAAAGAATTAGTATGTAGTTTATCAAAGTTACATTTTAAACCCCAAATTTCCCTTAAATTTTAAAGTTCAACTTAACAAATCTTTTTAGATACATATAGTAAGTTTAGGGAATCATTTTAAAAGGAGACTTAAACTATATTGCATCCCTTTTACATACATATTTAAAACTTTAAAAAACTGTTTAAATAACTTAATATATTCACTATTTGGTAAGTAGTTCAGTTTTCAGACAAACCTTCACAAATGTTATGGTAAATCTTAAAACATTTAATAAACTTACAAGCATGGTACATATTAATATCTTAAGTTTCAGTACTATTTATAGTGAAATTCAAATTAAAATTACAAGTCTAGGTTAGCTGTTAATTCTGTTTTAAATTGAAATTATAGGGCTGATATTTCACGCTAATAGTCAGAATTGTTTTACGTTGCAAATATATAAATATGTAAAGCATCATAAATACTGGTACTAAGGATTTGCGTCTGTAAGATATTTATATATTAGTTAATTTCTTTTATTTATTTCTTCAGTTTCTTTCCTTGCATTGAAAGGTACTTGCCCAGTAGAATTGTAGTTGTGTCATTCCAAATAATGTTGGTTGGAACCTTTCTTGCACATTCCGAGGTTGTGTTCTGTGCTAGCATTTTTGATTTTTTTTTTTTAATGATTCATAAGGTTTTGGTTGGGGCACTGAAGTCCTTGGGAACTTCTTTCCT